>NC_053157.1:21134521-21434521 GCF_016835505.1 Polypterus senegalus
TATACAGTATTTGTTTTGTGAGTGTTACTGAGTGTTGCTGTCATCAAGGATTTGATTATCATTATTTCTTTCAATCAGGTTCGTATTTGTAGGATGTGTTGTGTTCAAGTTACATTCCGTGTTTGTCAATCGTTGTAAAGATGACAGGTTTCATTCATCGATTCGTTTCTTACTGCATCAATAAACAGCTCGTCTTCTTCTTTATCTGAGACCTGACACACTGCATGCACGGGTTTTTTTTACACTGTCTTCCTTTAGCGGGACATTGACTTTTTCCAACGTGTGCTTTGTTTCCGCAGTAGTTGGATTTATGAATATGCTTGTATGTACAGGCGCTTCATATTTTTGCTGCCTTTTCAATTGTGTAATTCGGTTTTGTTCAGCGCTCTTTGGAACTGTTGCTTTTTATCTGTGCACTGCGTCAGTTCACGTGAGCCACTCGGTGTACATGCATGAAGGTTCCCAGCTGTGCTGGTGCCATCTCGTGCTATGTCCATGGCTGTATTTAATGTTACCTTAGTCCTGGCACTTAAAACTTTCTCTCGCAGTTTCGCTGAGTTTGTGTCAAACACCACCCTGACCATCTCATCTTCCTCTCCATAAGCACAGTCCTTCACCCGTGAATATTTACCCGTGGCAGTTTGCTATTGGATTGCCGCTGACGGACGGCCTTATATGGGCAGGCACTAAATTACAAACGCCAGCGCAGCCTGTCTATGAACTTAATTTAAAGTGTAGGTTTACATCGTGCTTTGTTTCAAGTAGCAGAACTCATGAATATGGTTG
This sequence comes from Polypterus senegalus, assembly GCF_016835505.1. Taxonomy (NCBI): domain Eukaryota; kingdom Metazoa; phylum Chordata; class Cladistia; order Polypteriformes; family Polypteridae; genus Polypterus; species Polypterus senegalus. The sequence continues at coordinate 21,135,308 of NC_053157.1, forward strand.
TATATGTCACTTTCGCCGCTTCTTATTGTTTCGCTGCCTTCTCAATTATATAATGCATGTTTTCTTCAGCGCTTTTGAGGTCTTCCTGGTTTTCTATGTACTGCGTGATTACGTGGGAGGCGTGATGATGTCACACGAAACTCCGCCCCACGGCGTTGAAGCTCATCTCCATTACAGTAAATGGAGAAAACTGCTTCCAGTTATGACCATTACGCGTAGAATTTCGATATAAAACCTGCCCAACTTTTGTAAGGAAGCTGTAAGGAATGAACCTGCCAAATTTCAGCCTTCCACCCACACGGGAAGTTGGAGAATTAGTGATGAGTCAGTGAGTGAGTCAGTGAGTCAGTGAGTGAGTGAGTGAGTGAGTGAGTGAGTGAGGGCTTTGCCTTTTATTAGTATAGATATATATATATATATATATATATATATATATATATATATATATATATATACACACACACTTCCACATTTAGACATTTATACATAATATATATATGTGTGTGTGTGTGTGTGTGTGTGTGCCATACAGTATATTATACATACCTGCCTTGTGCCCTGTGTTGGCTGGGATTGGCTCTGGCAGACCCCGTGACCCTGTAGTTAGGATATAGTGGGTTGAATAATGAATGGATGGATGGATATAATGGCTAATGTAGGTTAAATTATTAATGTTTATCAGCATGAAGTACTAAATACATTTTCAGGTCATTTATTTTTTTTTTTATAAATGATCAACCAAAATCCACTGTCTAAGTGAGTTTATTATAATGTTTATATGTCAATTAATACACCTACCCCCTGTGCTGTCATTAAATTAAATTTAAAAAATGAAGAAACAGGTACTGTGTACAGAGTGGAGACATAAGCAGCGTAAATCACCATCTGCAAAGACACACAGGCGATGGAAATCCAGCTTCAGTCATTCATTTTTAATTGGAAGCTGAAATTCACCTTTACTTAGGAAGCCTGAAGGCAATCTGAGAAATGTCTGTTCACCTTCGGCTCATCTTTCATTTGCAGATTTTCTTTTTGCTTGCACAAAGCTTTCCCCATTGAAGGACATCTCTGGTCAGCTTTATTCACATTTCTCTGATTTTTCAATACTTTACAGTCTATCCTGTCTTGAGTCACCTGGACTCCTCCTTTTTCTTCCTTAATTGTCTGCTGTCTATGGCTTTCTTTCTCATTCCAGGCCAGCTACATGCTCTCTGAATCTATAAAATTCTGTTTTTTGTGTGGGCTAAAGCTGTTCCTTTGTTTACTTTGATTTTCAGTCTAATCTTTTTTTTTGTTTTGGTTCCCACTATGCTTCAGTTTGGATAAGCTATCCCTGCTTTAATGAATCTAAACCTTTACCTGGGGTAGCATCAGAGTCCTGTCTTCAAATCCTGCCCTAAGTTCTCTTTGTGGAATTTACATATTTTCCAGTTTTGGATTTCCTGTGAGTATTCAGGTTTCCCTTAAACTGAATAAAAAGCAGACTGGTTAGATAAAACATTTTCTTAAATTTACTGTCTTACAAACATAAACTTGAAAGTCACTATAATCCACTAAAAACGTGTTCATTTTCTCCTTTCCAGTTTACTTCAATGCATTTCACAGAGTTTAGCAAAGTTCCTGAAACTTTCTGCCGTTTCACTGAACTCACAGCAAAAGTGAACTCCGCCAGGTTTGCTCATCTCTGATAATGAATATTATATGTTGGCCATATATTTTAATTCAATGATGTATGACATATCTATTTTACAGTTTAGATTGTCTGGCTGGTGGCGATTCTGAAATGTGTCAACCTAAAGGACATGATGTTGACACTTGGATACCACCAGATTGCATTTTGGCCTTGATGGGAATTGGCATTGTTAAAAATTTGATTCAGTTTATGAAATCTGATAAGCTTAAGTTATAAAGATATGAGAAGCCTTTGGTGCTCAAATGTAATGTTTACGTCAGAAGGATGGTAAACTTATTTGAAGCTTTATGTCACCAGTCTTGTGTTTCTTTGGAATTCTTGCTGAAATTCTATGAGGAAGCAACAACAAGATAAGATAAAAGTGGAGCATATGATATTATTTATCTTAACTTTCAGAAAGCAAGTGCCACATGAGAAGTTGGGTATCAAACTATAAGAAGTGGGAGTACAGTGTGTTGTGTATACAGGTAGAATTAGCTCAGGCACAGAAAGCACAGGGTGATGGTGCGAGGAACCTTATCAGAATTGGCTGATGTTAAGAGTGGTGTTCCACAGGGGTCACTGCTAGGGCCGCTGCTTCTTTTAATATGTATATATATAAATGATTTAGATAGGAATATAAGTAACAAGCTGATTAAGTTTGCAGATGGTACCAAGACAGGTGGAATGGCAGATAATCTAGAATCCAGCAAATCATTACATAGGGACTGGGACAGCACACAGTCTTGGGCAGATTTGTGGGAGATGAAATTTAATGTCAGTAAATGTAAAGTATTACATGTAGGAAGTAAAAATGACAGGTCTGAATACACAATGGGAGGTCTGAAAATCTAAAGTACACCTTATGAGAAGGATTTAGGTGTCGTAGTGGACTCTGCGCTATCAACTTCCAGACAGTGTTTGAGAGGCCAATAAGGCTACCAGAATGTCAGGTTATATAGCGCCCTACTGCGTGGAGTACAAGTCCAAGGAGGTTCTGTTCAAGCTTTATAACGCACTGATGAGGCCTCATCTGGAGTATTGTGTGCAATTTTGGCCTACAAAAAAGGACAAAGCAGTGCTAGAAAAAGTCCAGAGAAGAGCAACTAGGCTGATTCCAGGGCTAAAGGGGATGAGTTTTGAAGAAAGATTAAAAGAGCTGAGCCTTTACAGTTTAGGAAGAAGTAGATTAAGAGGAGACATGATTGAAGTGCTTAAAATTATGAAGGGAATTAGCACAGTGGAACAATACTGTGACTTTAAAATGAGTTCAAGAACACACACAGTTGGAAACTTGTTAAGGGTAAATTTTGCACAAACTTTAGGATGTTTTTCCTTTACCATAAACCATAGAATGAGCTACCGAGTAGTGCGGTAGACATTAGAACTTTAGGGATATTCAAAAGTAGACTTGATATTTTTTTAGAGGAATTAGGTTGATAGGACTAGTGAGCTTTGTTGGGCTGAATGGCATGTTCTCATCTACTATAGATTGTACTAATGTTCTAAATATACTGACTGCGGATTTCAATAATAAAATAAGGTTTGGTATATTAGTTCCTCTAAACTGACATAGCATGACTAAGTGTGAATGTGTTTATGACTGTACCCTGTCGTCAACTGGTCCTAAGTTCAGGGTTGGTTCCTGTGAACGAACATAAATCAGCTCTTTAGTTTTCTCTCACTTTCATCCCATCTTTAATCTTTCCCTTCAGTCAAAACCCTTTGAGTGCACTGTTACTTTTCTTCTTACACTATTTATCAGCTCTTTTTAAAACTGTTAGGGAACACATTGTTTTTTTATTTTGTGTAACTCCTAATTGACACTACTCAGCTTTTGACACATTTGACCTGCTTAGTTTACACAATATAAGACTGTCAGACGAATAACAGCTCCTGATGTCAGCCTTCCCACTGTTGCAAGATTTTTCTTCAAAACTTGTGATGCATATCTTTGAGATTTATGACTCTGTTTAACTCTGCTGATGTCTGTTCATAAAAGTTCCCTTAATATTAAATTATAATTTTCAACTCACAATTTTCAAGCTGCCATTTTCTAGAGCTGTTATTTCTTGCATTTTTAACTATTAGATGTTATTCAGTGTGGTACTGTGCTAAAATCTTTCTAGGTTCAAGTAATTGTATTGCTCTCTTTGGGTAATACTCCCTATTTTTGATATCAGTTCTTCACTAGATTTTCTCAGTGTGTATCAATACTGATTTCACACTTGTATTCTAAAACTTACTAACACTTCATTTTAATGTTTATATGTTGATAATCATAACAGGTTTAACACTAGAATTACCAGAGTCTATGAAAAAACTCGTAGATCCGGCCCACCTTAAATTCATTCACACCTCTCCGTCAGCGTCTTTTGTCCTGTAAATGTGCCGATTAAGACAAACAGCAAGCAGCCTGGTATCCCACCCCCCCCACCGCCACAGAACGTGCACAATGTTCTCCCAGCTCCTGCCTTGATTGATTATCTGGGAATGAAGTGCTGGAGTTTTCCATTTTTAGAGTGGAAATAATAGATCGTTATTTGGAACACATGCATTTCATGTGTGTTCCGTTTCTACAATAATTGTTAAAACAAATGTTTTTCATATTTTAGTAATAAATGACAAAATGTAGGCATAAACTATAGAATGTGTGAACCCTGAAGTCCAAACATCAAATAAACACTTTCACAAAAGGTTCAAGGACAATACAACAGTTTACGTGGTGTAGTGGTAAGATTTGTTGACTTGTAATCAAGAGTCCCCAGTTCGATCCCGACTGCCACCTATATTTACCGTTTTCAGTAGTGAGCTGCTCTTATTGTTAATATTATACAGTAACACATACATTTGGTTTGTGTCTGTAACAGATGGTGTACATTTATAGTAAATGTAAAAGTTACTGTTTTTTTTTTTACTTTTATTCTCTCAGTCACGATGCATACTACCACCCCTACTCAGGGATTTGACGCTGTAACTTTTTATCTGAAACTAGGGATACAGCAACTGTAGATGTGAGTAGTATTTTGAGGCAATGGAACTGGACATTCTCTGATCTGGATGGATAAAAGACATAGGTATATGTGATATTTGGAATAACTCATTATATGACCTGTATAGTACATTTCGGAAAACATTGTGGCACGGATGCAACATTATTCATATTATTCATATTCATTCACATAAAATCTTGCGGTTATAATCACTGACCACGTGTTTCTAATGTTTTCTTTTTTTCCCGTCTTTTTCCACGTTGCTGTATGGTGCTGTTTCTTTTGTACTCCAGGACATGCAGAGGATAAAATAGTACAGAGAGGTCAGTTCAGCGCTATATGCAATTATCAGTCTCCTCACTGAGAAGAGGCAAGACACATGACAGCCCGCATGGAGTTTGCTAAAAGACACCTGAAGGACTCTGAGATGGTGAGAAATAAGATTCTCTGGTCTGATGAGACCAAGATAGAACTTTTTGGCCTTAATTCTAAGCGGTATGTGTGGAGACAACCAGGCACTGCTCATCACTTGTCCAATACAGTCCCCACAGTGAAGCATGGCGGTGGCAGCATCATGCTGTGGGGGTGTTTTCAGCTGCAGGGACAGGACGACTGGTTGCAATCGAGGGAAAGATGAATGCGGCCAAGTACAGGGATATCCTGGACAAAAACCTTCTCCAGAGTGCTAAGGACCTCAGACTGGGCCGAAGGCTTACCTTCCAACAAGACAATGACCCTAAGCAGACAGCTAAAATAACGAAGGAGTGGCTTCACAACAACTCTGTGACTGTTCTTGAATGGCCCAGCCAGAGCCCTGACTTAAACCCAATTGAGCATCTCTGGAGAGACCTAAAAATGGCTGTTCACCAACGTTTACCATCCAACCTGACAGAACTGGAGAGGATCTGTAAGGAGGAATGGCAGAGGATCCCCAAATCCAGGCGTGAAAAACTTGTTGCATCTTTCTCAAGACGACTCATGGCTGTATTAGCTCAAAAGGGTGCTTCTACTAAATACTGAGTAAAGGGTCTGAATACTTAGGACCGTGTGATATTTAAGTTTTTCTTTTTTACTAAATCTGCAACAATTTCAAAAATTCTTTTATTTGTCTGTCAATATGGGGTGCTGTGTGTACATTAATGAGGAAAAAAATTAATTTAAATGATTTTAGCAAATGGCTGCACGGGAAGGGGGTCTGAACTTTCCGTACCCACTATATATATATATATATATATATATATATATATTCACACATGTGCGCATGGGAGGCAGCTAAAGGGTTTGAGTAAGGTTAGTTCCGAGACACACCAGGATGTGGCAGAGTGCACTGACTCTTTTTCTCCCTTGCCCGCAGACCATTCTCAGGTAATTCCACCTGGTCCTCTTGACGTCACTTCCGGGACCAAGCCAATGGAAGGAGACCTTGCCAACTCCGGCCCCTGTGATGTTAAGTCCGGGCTCGCACCAATAGCAGAAGACCGTCATGAGCCCGACCCCTTTGACTTCACTTCCTGTCTTCCCATTTAAAAACCTCCACCTTTTCCCTATTCCCTCAATTCTGTTTTGGACTTGGTTTTGTGCACAGCAGTGCGATCATTTAAAAGAAACAATTTGCAGCCAGGAAATTAAATTACACGGGTGGCTGCCCCAAACCTTTCTATGACTCTTTGTGGCTTTTATGATAATATATATATATATATATATATATATATATATATATATATATATATATATATATATATAGTCAAGCTTAGGTCACAAAATTGCACTTTCAAGTGGGTACAGCGGCTCGGAAGCAGCGACCGGAGCAGAGGGAATCTAGGGAAGAGTGGAGAGGAGAGTGAGACTTTAGGATGGCTATGGCTCGATCTTTTAAAGGTCTGAAGCCCCGCATGGCAAGCCAGAAAGCCCGCAGCTGATCTGACAAAGAGGATGTGAAAGAGTGTATTTGTTTCCCATTGAAATACTATTTAAGAGGTAGTTTCTGAAGAGTGGCTGCATCGCCCTGCGGCAGCAGTCACAATAGATAGATAGATAGATAGATAGATAGATAGATAGATAGATATACATATCTATAGCTCATGTATGCACACTGGAGGAGCACCTTTCAGGTTCATCAGAGGCATATCAAACAACCCTGTTGTCATGCTTTCTCTCCACAGCTCTGAGAAGACACCTTGTGAGGGCGACTGACTCCACACTTTCCAGTCAAGAGCCCCATAAAGCCCAGGCTTCCCGGAGGAGGGCATCACTTGTTGGACTGAGGTGACCACAGCACAGAGCTTCATCCTACTCAAAAGACCCGCTGAAAGAACAGCTCCACTTTGGCCAGCAAGACTATTTTCTTTGATTTTTGAACTCTACTGTTGGTATTATGCCATCATGTGTTGTTTTTGGTCATAGATTAGTGAATAAGATGTGACAACTTGGCTGGCGTGCCAACATTTCATTTTTTGAACTATGTTATTCTCACACTTGACTTGATGTGTGTGTATATATCTATATATATATATATATAATGCCAGTATCTCAAAGAACTCTCTTTAAATAATCAAATACAATGGTTAGACTGTCCTATTAATTGCCAGAGTTTTTCCATATGAAATAAAAATGGAACGCAAAACTTTAAATACACTAAGAACAGCAAAATTCTAAATTAGCATTTGCAATTAATTTACAAAAGAAATGTTGAAAGCAATAACTAGCATTAGCTGCTGTAACCAATGACTCCACTTTCATTTTCCTAAACTGAAATGTTTCATGCCAGACCATTGTGTGATCAACATTGCATGCCAAAATGACGTATTTACTGTGTTATCATGAGATTCCATAATAAAAACATACTATACATGAAATTATGACAGAATATTATTATGATGAGGCTAAGTGTGGCACAGATGATAATCACCTTTATTACTTACATTTCTTCTCTCAACATCACGGTAATTGGCTCACATCATTCACATTCTTAACTTATGTCTATGCTTGCCCCACACCTCACCTACAGATCTGCGCTGGTATCCGGAAGATTGTGAGTTCGAATCCCTTTTACTGTCAAAAGAGATCCTACTCTTCTGGGCCCTTGGGCAAGGCCCTTAACCTGCGATTACTCCAGGGGTGCTGTACAATGGCTGACCCTGCGAATACTAACAAATTCCTAATACAGGATATAATATAAGATGAAATAAAGGAAAAAAAACATCTCTGTGTTTCAAACCTACTTTGGTTTCAACTGATGACACCAACTTGCAGTCGACCCCCCAAAACAAAATCTGGATACCATATACGGACAAGGGTCTCTATATAAGCTTCCTAAATCCCAATTTCCAAGCACAAATATTATTACTGACCACAAGGAGCATGCAAAAAGTATCAAATTCCTAATACAAGAAGTTATATAAGGCGAAATAAAGGAAAAACACATCTCCGTGTTCCAAACCTACTTTAGTTTCAACTGATGACACCAACTTGCCTTCGACTCCCAAAAACACAATCTGTATACCATATACGGACAAGGGTCTCTATGTAAGCTTCCAAACTCCCAATTTCCAAGCACAAATATTATTACTGTACAGTTTTCCCTCACAAATCATTTCACAAAATACCTCAGCAGAATAAAGATAGCAAATACCCTTCTCCATCATAAAAGTGAAATCCCGCAGAGTACTTGTAGCAAGCACAGCCAGTGCATTAATCAAGATAATCACCTGCCACCCTCAAGATGTAATGAGATGCCTTGTGCATGTCACAGTGCAATGTCTGTGTCAAAGCAGTTAGCGTGTTATTACAGTCAAAAGTTGGAATGCAACCCCCCAAAAAAATCACAGCTTAGACTCTAGGAGTTTACTGGTTACTTAGCAACACAGAAGTGCTACATTACAAGCAGGTAAAGTATGTCTGTGGAAATGGTCTCCGACAGCTACTGAGAGAATTTTTATAACTAATGTCTCACTGAGCGGCTGACCCATTCCAGGGCTGCCAAACCCATTTTTGCAAACTAAACCAAGAAATTCATACCCAAGGCAATGTCACCGAGCTGGTGGCCATAGAACATTTAATGAGAATATCATTATAGAGTATTTACATCAGGGTACCTGTGGGAAATAATCTTGTCAAAGCTACTCACTGAAGAAGATGGCAAATTCTGTAATATCATATGCTGTACGATATAACTGTATTTTATTTTATTTTTATGTTGATTCTATTTGAAGATGAAAGACAGACAAACAAACAATGAGAGATGTCATGGGAAAACTAGGAAATAAGCAGAGATCTCTCTGATAATGGATAAGATATAATAAGACAGCTTCACTCAACCTTGGGGCGCCTGGAGGTCAGTATTAAAACTACGGGTAGACATTTGATTTCGGCTGTCAAGAATGATGAGAACAAAAATCTTGCAGGATGGCACATCAAATAAGATCAAAGTTGTACACTGTGCTTTTTAGTAGCAGCAAATGTGCTCTGCGGAAAGGAAGATTTCTGTAGAAGTTACATTATGATGGCACATCATGTTAAGTATACTTTAAAAGAGAGGAGGTTCACATTGTTGGCAAAAGTGTTTTATTCAAAATATTAAGATGATATGCATTCAGGTAAGGGGAGTCCTGGCTTAGTGACGACTGTGAGTAAATTATTCTTATGCGAGGCACGGCCGCTGTAATAACAAGTTGGATGTTAGCTTAATTAGCCAAGCACGTCAAGGACTTTTGACATCTATGATTAGGAGGAATGGGTTGTCTGCAAGTTGCTGGAAGGCTGTTAGGTAACAACTTACATTCTAACATAAGAGCTATTTTTTGCTGCATGTTCACAGTTGCAGAATTTCTGTCTTTACAGCAAGAAAAATTTCACAGACCATTGCATTCATGCCAGCAAACTCTTTCACAGGTTGTCAAAAGGGATCATCCTGGTTCACAGCCTGCAGATGCCATGTGTGAACAAAAGACAGTTACCGATACATCCAAATTCAATAAGTCAGGAAGACCATGACAACTGCTGGCGAGAGCAAGAGCTAAAGCATCCTCGGAGTGTGTACTTTTTGACCTTACTGCAGATTTAGACACCATTCATCACAGCGCAATCCCGAAGTGCTCTAAAAAATTACGCTTGACTGACTGGTTGTCAGTTTTGACTGCAAATTGAATCTTTCAGCTTATTGTTGCTTCAAAACAGTTGTGTAATGGCAAAAAAAAGAAGCTCATTCCAAATTAATCGCCTAATGAAATGATACAGTACTGTCTAATGATAAGCAAAGTTCTTGCGTCTTACCAATCACAGTTTCTGGACACCCTTTCTGAATTCAGTGATGGTCCAGTTCACCATTTTACTAATCAAGGTCTTCAAGCAAAAGAACAGTTTGGCCATGGGCCGCAGGGGCCCTATCATGTTTGCTGATAACCACCACAACCCTTAAACTCCAAAGTCACGCTAATTGGGTCCACTCCACATAGTGGAACACCTAAAAAATATTGAAGTCCACCTGCTCCACCTCTCCAAGTCAAGCCTCCAGTGTAATAAGGCTTTCCCACTGCTGGAGACAACAACATCAGTCCTTGTGGTTATAAAATCGCAGAAGGCACCTGTCTGACTTGGATCAAGAGCTCCATATGTTGTTGATTTATCAATAGTTGCAAAATGGATGAAGTTATGAACTACCATGACTCTTCTCAGAGTTGTTCGTCAGGCTAAACTAAGTAACTGGGAACCCAACAGTCACTTTAACAGAACTTCAAAAAGTCCTCTGCTCAGTGAGGGGAACCTGTTAGAAGGACAGCCAATCCCAGCAGCATTCCATTAGTAAAGTATCTATCTATCTATCTATCTATCTATCTATCTATCTATTAATCAGGCGATTATGGTAGAGTGTTAGACAGAAGCCACCGTTTGGAATATGGAACCAATGTACGAAGCACTTCAGGTTAGAGAATATTTTATCTGTGGTTCCTCTACATGATCATTTTTCAACACTCTCAAACTTTCACAGTTTTTAATGTTTGGAAAACGTATGGGATTAAATCATTTACACAAAAAATTAATCTCCCATCAACACAATTGTTCCACTATCTCCAAATTAGAAACTTTGCTAAACAGAATCTGTCCAATTTTATTCACCCCCCTGTTTCTATACCAGAAGAGATATTGATCAGTCTTGGGGACTCGGACAGCATTTCTATAATATAAAAAAATGTTTTAAAGACCCTCCTTTTAAAGATCCCAGAGTACAGTGGGAAAAAGATCTCTCACTCAACATTTCAGAAACAGAGTGGAAGGCAGCCACGTACAGAATTCATTCGAGCTCTATATGCTCAAAGCATTTAATTATTCAATTGAAATTTTCTTATCGAGCACATTCATCTTATTTAAAATTGTCCAAAATGTTTCCAGGGCAAGATCCAACCTGCAAACGTTGTGATCGAGCTCCAGCTTCACTAGGCCACATGTTTTGGGTCTGCACCAAATTAACATCATTCTGGACCAAAATCTTTAAATGCTTATCAGACAGCCTTGGTGGCACAATCTCTCCTAATCCACTAACAGCTGTGTTTGGTGGACTCCCAGATGGGCTTAAAGTGGAGAAGGACAAACACACTTATCTTGTTCATATGGAAGAATCCTACCCCACTTCTTTTAAGTCAGTGGGTAATTGATGTTATATACTATTTGAAATTGGAAAAAATGTAATTCTCACTTAGAAGATCTGTACAAAACTTTTTTATGACCTGGCAGGATCTAATCAACAACATTTTAGAATAAGCAGTTATAGTGGGGAGGAAGACTCCTTTCCCTCTATACTACTCTCAAAAGTTTTTCACTGGCTGTTGGCCTTCTTCTCTGTTTCTTTGGTGGGGGTTTAATTGAATTTAGTTTTGTTAAGTTTAACTTGATTGTATGGATTGTTAAATGCTTTAAATAAATTCAATAAAAGTTAAAAAAAGAAAAAGAAAAGACATTTAAAAGACTCTGAGAGGATGGGAAAAAGACTTGTTGGTCTGATGAGACAAAAATTGTACTCTTTATATAGAACTGCAAGCACTATGTCTGGTCATCACCTGCCTAATACTGTCTCTGTGGTGAAACGTGGTGGTGGCAGCTAGGGGAGTGGTTCTTAGTGACAAGGACAGGTAGACTGGTCAGAATTGAGGGAAGTATGAATTCAACCACATATGCACGTAAACTCAGAATGGGGCAACGGTTCAACTTTAAGCACGAAAATGACCTGAAATATACTGCCATATAAACTGCTGGAGTGTCTTCAAGACTTAAACCCCACAGAAGACCTGCAGAGAGGCCTGAAGATGGTACTTCCCATCCAGGAGCTTAAGATGACCTGCCAGGAAGAATGGGATATATTATCCAAATCCAGGTGCACAAAGCTTTTAGAGATTTACCCAAGAGTACTGATTTAAGGGTCTGAATAGTTATGTGAATGAGAGAACGGGAGAGACATTTACGGGGAGTAAATGGCAAACATATCCAGTATAATTTAATCTGCAACACAATAAAGTTGCAGAAAGTGAAGATGTCTGAATACTTTCTGAATCCACTGTATGTGCCATTTATGGCATTGTATGTTTTTTTAACTTGTGGAGATGTGATTTTATTTTAAATAACGGTGGTTAGCTTAAAGAGTTAATTTGGCAATAGGATTATTAAGCAAATGTACTGTACTATGAAAACTGTAAATATCTAAACATGTTGCATACTTAATTGAGCACTTGATACATTGTAAAATAAAAAAAAATCTTAATAAAATGGCTCTTTATTCATTGAATAATCACACAGTAATTATATTCTTATCACGAAGACAAGCTATAAAAAAATAACTTGTGCAGGTTTACAAAAGGAAGCTGATTGCTTGAAATGGCTCCACCAGAAAGAATATGCCTATTACGTCTGTCAAATTATTTTGATTTACTTTAAGACAGTCAATTTCTGTAACAAATGTCCTGAAATAAAAAAATTCCTGCACCTATACAAATCTTTAATTAGCCAATTATCTTTAATTACCTAATCTCTTAATACATTTGAGCTTTGGTTAAGGTCTGTGTGTTGTTTATTTATTAAGCCAATATAAAGAGAACTGAAAATAAATTAGATTTACCTTATGCAGAATTTTGTACAATTACGCATATTTTAGTATTACTAGAAAGTGATATGTAGGCTTCTGCTGCATGAATCTCTATGAAGAAACAACTCATGATAGGAATCTGGTCTGGTGGCAGCAGCTATGGCCGATTCCTGCTTTGCCCTCAGTATGCTGTTGAAATAGGCTCCAGCCATCTGCAAGGATGTAATTGAATGTATGGGTGTAAAAGATGAATGAATTTAGTGTTATATGCAGAATTAATTTAATAAACAATTTATTAACAAAATAGGAATGCTAGGTTTGTGCTGTGGCGAAACAGGGCTTCTGGGCTTGGCGCCCTCTTTACTCCAGTTTATCTTTCCTTTTTCTGTGTTGTTTGCTTCTTCTCCTCCTGGAGCATGTCATATGCTGTTAAGTAAACTGCTCCTTAGTGACTATGTGAATGTACATTGTGATGGTATATTATACCAAAAATGGCTGTTGGCCTGCACCAAAGAGGCTCTGGATTCCATGACTCTGTATTAGACAAAAAAAGTGTTGTGGAAAAATTTCGGACTCCAGGTTTCATAATGGATGTGTCAATACTTTAATTTTCTTTGTAGTTCCTTCCTTATCTTAAGTAAAAATCTCAAAATCCCATCTGCATAGAAGAAAAGAAGTGTACATCAAGGATCACATCCTTGTTTTCGGAATTGAGGAATCCAGCTTGCTCCTTATATATTGGCAAGTAAATACGATATTAATGGTTCTGTAGATGGAAATAACAATTTGGTTAAAGTTCATCATTCTAGCCGATGGCCTGAGTTGTAACAGGGAGGACTAACCTGGGGAGATGAGGAAGGGAGGCCCCAAAAGAACATAAATCAGGCCAAGACCTTCACTGGCTAACATAGAAGAGGCCCTCCCAAGCCCACCAGTCCCACAACTGCTCATCAAAATGAGGAGATGGATTTTCAATTTCAAAAATAGCTAAAGTGTCTCATAAACTATCAAAAAAAAACTTATAAGGAGGAGAAGCCATAAAAAAAACATACAAAAGCTTGTAACCAAAAGGGCTGTGAGGAATCTTTATAACAGAAAATATTTATTGAAAAAGGCACAAAATAGGCAAAAAAAAAATGCTCAAGAGAGCAGAAAGCAACTGCCTGAAAGGCTATCTAAACAAATCCTAATACACTAACCTGAAGGCAAAACTTGAGAGGCAGAAGCAGAATAATAAGGCAAACAGACGATCCAAAATGAAAAGTAATACTTACAGTAACCCCTAACCAACTCAATGAACCACTGCTGAATCTTTCTCTCTGGTTGACTTATTAAGCCAGAGGGAGGAGCCAGCAGCAGTGACTTCAGCATGTCTCCACCTTCCGGGGCTCCACCCACAAAGTGCGCAGAAAGGCCACACATTTAAAGAGACAACACATAATTAATGTACAATAAGCAAAACTAACAAAATTGATAGAAAAACGTGAAAAATGATCATTCAATTTAACAAAAACAAAAAAAATGGAATAGTCAAATGCCAAGGAAAAAATATGTTGCTGAAACATAACAACAGGAAACAGGCAGGAACTACAGGCAGTGGCAGTTCCAGAACAAATTTACCAGGGGGACCAGTGTTTTTTCATGGGGTACAGAACATCACCGTAAGTAATTAATTAAAATTTTATCTCTTCAGCACAGGGACCATAAGAGGTGCCAGGGCCAGTTCAACAGGAGCACTGGCCCCTGTTGGCCCCCATCTAAAACCGCCTATGATTACAGGTTAAAGTGATGCTTAAGCCACTAACAGGTGTTTACTGATAACAGGCAAACTTTTTAAAGTAAATTAGAAAAACATTTGAGCATAAGAAAATATCAGTGTATAAGCTTCAAATCAAAATATACAGATAATGAAGAGTAGACTATGATATATAGGTAATAGAACATGCTATATATCAAAGCATAGGAGATGTTTTCCCTCACTTGAGTTAATTAAACACAAGAACGTGTTAGTCTGAATAAGTCTATGAGTGGGCCGTGCGATAAAATGATGATCCATTCACAAGAATGTTCCAGCTTTGAAAAAATATAATTTTTTTTCAATTTATTAATTTATATGAACACAAAACACCTCTAATCCAAATTTGTAAAGTGTTGTTTTTCTCTCAGTAATTATGCTGAAACCAAACACATAAGTCTTCAACGCATGAAATTTTCTAAAACTTCATTTATTCAGTGCTTATATATGCCTTTATAAACTTGGGGGTTGGTGGCAGAATTGGCACTCCAGCCACCATAAAAAACCTCACACTGTTCCACTCCACCTGAACTTGTTTTGTACTGAGGTGTCACCCGTTGCATGGCTGCAAACGGGTCCATATATACAGGGTGTACAGAAGTACAGTGAACCCTCGTTTTTCACAGTTAATCCGTTCCAGACTCTACCGTGATAAATGAATTTTCGCGAAGTAGGATTCTTTATTTATAAATCGAATATTTTTGCAGTTAGAGTATAGAAAACCTGTTTACGACCTAAATACGTTTTTTAACATTATTAGAGCCCTCTAGACATTAAATAACACCCTTTAGTCACCATTACACTCGCATTACCCAATATATTAGACAAAATAAGAGAAAATAACACATATTAGACGTTACAAATATCATATTACTAGGCGCACTCGCCTTTTAAGGCGACTGACTTTTATCCTCAATTTTTGTGAGCTCCATGTGTACATCAGGCATGTAAGTGTAGGGAATGAGAACATCAAAGTGCTCATTCATAACATCTCCCAAAAACCCCCTCAAGTGCCTGTCCAAAGTCATACAATGTCAGCTCGAATCTGTACCGCTAAAGATGGAGTTTCATGCACTAAATAAGCTATAGATGAGAATAAGCAAGCACCATCTCCCCTGATATTTACTACGCGGTGAGGCATTTGTACTCCATCAACATTAATTATTTCCAGAGACATAATTTTGTCTATTTTTCCAGCGCATTGCGCACAAAAGCAAGGAACCGATAGGAGCACCAGAACTCTGCTCACATCGCATCGCTTCGTACCTCAAGCTGCAAGTAGTAAGTCTGTGATAAGCGGAATACCACTACGCTTTGCACTCACGGGACGGAAGGACAATCCCGAACGCTTTTATATAGTAGATTATTGTACTGTACATTTAATTGCACACAACCACTAACCTATGAAGGCACGACCTCAGTAGGAGAGTCTTCAGAGGTGGTGCAGTATCTTCAGCAGGTGCGTTGTTGTCTTCAGTGAAGAAGTACCAGGAGTAGGCAGTGGGTGTCTGGGTGCGCGGCTGAAGAACATCTTGATAGGCAGTTGCTGGCACTGTCTTTTCATATGTGTGAGGAGGCTTTTGTAGGGTATTGCCATCTTTAATCATATGCAAGAGTTTCACCTTCTCCTGGATAGTAAGCATCTTACTCCGGCGCTTAGTTTTATTGTCAGAAGGCTTAGAAAAAGCAGCACGTTTAGGAGCCATCGTAGGGCTTAGATAAAAGTCCTCAGAAAGCGCATGTGTAGTGACGTAAGCGTGCATGAGAAAAAAAATCGCGATAGAGTGAAGCCGCAAAAGTCGAAGCTTGATATAGCGAGGGATCACTGTACCACATTTCTCAAGGTCATTGCGTGAAGTAGAGGCAGATGAGTGGGCTGGGGTGGGGGTCTTTTGATAGACGATCCATTGTAGTTTTCAGTTGGCCACATGCCTTGGTCCAGTGTGCACCATACTTTCGCTGTTCAAGTGTTCTTCAAAAACAACGAATCCATCATCACTATGCAACGCGCCTTCCAAACACACTTCAGCATTCCTCCTAACGGAATCAGAAAACAATTCTTCAGTGGGTGGCTAAATTTAGACAGACGGGTACAACATTGAACATTGAAAATCTCCAGGCCGTCCTCGGATTGTACGAATGCCTGAAAAAATCCAAGCTGTAAGGACATTAATGTTGCAGTCTCCTAGGCGTTCAGCGCATAGATGTTCATGCTTCTGCCTTAGGCAGTTCCAACATTGTCTTTGAGGAGGATTTTGCATGAGGACCTTAACTTCCATCCATACAAAATGATGGTAGTGCAGGAACTCACTGAGAGAGATTGGGAGAGCCATAAAGCGTTGTGCATGAACTTTCTGCAAACCGTTGAAGATGCCATCCTTATGTGAAGCAACGAGGCACATTTGAAATTGGACTGAAACCATGAACTTCATCAGAGACCCCTGCACATTGAGCGTGTTAGAGTCTGGTGCGCCCTTGCAGAATTTAGCATTGCACTTCAGAGCATTATAATTGAAGTGCTAGAGAACTTTTTGCACCACAGCTGGAAGAAATGGATGTGGTAGACCCCTGATTTCAACAGGATGGAACAACAGCTCATATGGCGTGGAGATCCATGCAAGTTTTGCGGAAGATGTTTCCGGGGAAGCTGATCTACCTGCGCGGCGATGCCAGGTGGCCTTCACATTCGCCTGATCTCACTCCACTTCACTTCTTCTTGTAGGTCTATCTCAAGTTGAAAGTACACCCTGTACACACACTGACCGAAAAGCCATGAAGCCCTCAAGGATGCTATTCGCCACAAAAATCACCACTATTCCCCTTGAAATGGCCGAACGAATCATATGAACGTTCAGAAATCGTCTTGAAGAGTGTATTGCTAATGATGGCCACCACCTTGAAGACATCATTGTTAAAACACAGTGAAAAAATTTCTTTTGTATATCCTTTCTCGTGTCATAATGAAATGTATTTTATCTTGTAGCATTTTTGTAGAATAAACGTTTGAAATGTGGTACTTCTTTTTGGCTCACCTTGTACTTTCATAGCATCATTTCATCACATGACACATAGGACATACGTAACAGAAATGAAGGTCTGGGCCTGTCGATGAAACACATCAGTCTGTGCATCACTGCGTCAAACTTTCGACTAGTTTACAGTAGTTAAGCTCATCTGACACTTGATCTTTAACAAAAATGACAAAAGATTACTTAATTTTATATTTTCATTGGTGTGACATACCAGGTTACTGATGACTTACAAATAGCGTAGTCAGATTTTTCAGCTGTGGGACTTTTTATAGACAAGTGTTTGCCTTTCCTAATCATGTCCAATCAATGGAATTCACCACAAGTGGACTCCAAACCAGGTGTAAAAAACACCTTAACAATAAATACTTGTTTTTTTTGTTTTATTTTTGATGAATTTTTGTACATTCCTTTTTTTGCTCTGTCAATCTGGGGTTGTTTGAGTAGGGAAAAAAAATCAAGATGATTTTAGCACAAGGCTGAAACATAAGAGAAGGATGAAAAAAGTTTGGGGTCTGAGTCTCTTCTGAAGGCATTGCATTTCATTCCAAATTACAGTATGATTCTAAATAAGTTCACTGGTCATACATCTTGAATCAATTAAATGTCACCCTATGTGTTGGTGAACTCATGCCAAAGACAAACTTATGCATTGGACTTGACGTACACCATTCTGACTTGGTTCTATCATATTACTTATTGACACTGCACAATAATGTAATCTGAAAATATCACATCAGGAAGAGGAAAATGAATCAGGTGGAATGGTAGCAGAATGTTTAGCGCTACTGCCTTATGTATTTACTGTCCCGGGTTTGAGCCCTGTACATTTTTGATTTCCGTGTGCCATTTGCCAATTTTGGGCACTTTAGTTTCCTGTACACTTCTCCAAATATGTGCACGTCAGGGTAACAGTGTGAGTGGACTCTGTTAGACTGGCACCCTCTTCAGGGCTGCTTTCTGCACCCAGTGCTGTCAGGATAGCCTCTGTGCCCCCCACAATCCTAAATAGGATTAAATGGATTAGAGAATGTTGGCTAGGTAGCTGAAGGCTTTGAAGAATTTTTTCTTAATGTTGACAATTTATTTAAAGAGCATGCACAAACACAAATTACAACATTTCTGTAAGCACAAAAAAAATGACATATAAAAGTTAAAGAAAAAAAAAATCAATTTGTGTTCCAGGAGATTTTAGTGTTAAACTTCACACATGTTCAAAAGAATCCATAAAACAGCTTGACTAGCAACCTGATATCTTCAGATTTGTCACTGAGTGAACACGCCTCGTGCTTAGAACATTGTGAGTCACAGAATAAGGGCCACTGCACACTGATAAGGAACTGGCTGATCACCAGACAGCTAGAAGCTGCCAAATCAATCCTGACAAAAATCAGCACTTTTCACTGTGTAAGTGCCAAATGTTAGCAGAAAAAAAAGAACAGAATAAGTTTTTAAACTTCTCAAAAAAAGACTGAAACACATTTGTATTTAGAAACCTGGAGTAGACGGCATTTCTCAAAATAAATTGTTTTGCCAGTTCTACACAAAAATTCAATGCTCTTGCTATTGTAGGGTATTTAACGTGTTATATTTTTATTATGTGTAATGTACTAGTGCAGATTTAAAAATTTAAGACTTGACAAGTTTAAGATGAGCTTGTAATAATTGAAAAGTCACATTATACTGCTATTTCCAAGCACTTGTTCATCTTTGAGGTGCTGTGTATCTTGTGCTTTAAGCTTCTTCAGTTCAAACACTTAAATCAAGGCACTTAAATCTATCCATTTCTTGAATTCAGTTTTAATATCCCAGGATCACAGGGAGCTGGAGTCTTCTTAGGCAGGTATCAAATATGTATGTGTTGAGGAAGTGATAGAAGTTCCAGAATTGAGAGTTCGCAAGCACAAAAGTCTCCAACAATGACTCAAAATGGCCACAGGGGATAGGAGAATTACTGCCAAAACCCCTGCTAGTCACACAGAAAGGGCAACAAAAAGTCTTTATAAATAAAAGATTTTTTTTTAACAAAATGCTCTCTGGCACAAATATGAGGAGCACAAGGAAAAAGTCACCGAATGAAATGCCTTCAAAAGGCAACCCCAAAAGTGAACAAAATCCAAAAGGTGAAGTCATAAAAAAAGAGAAACTTGCCCAATAAATAGAAACCTGCCAATTCCATGAGCACATTTACAATGAACTACAAGGGACTGTGGGTTGCCTGTGCCATTATTGAGTTGAACGCAGTCAGTCTCTTGACACCCCTTGGGGGACCACTTACAAAACACACAGCACATAATCAAAGATGCTTAAACATAATGAAACTAAATAATCAGCAATGTCAACAGGAACAATGAATGAACTATACATAAAAAAAGAATTTGAACCCCAACCAGGGGAGGAGGCCTGGCTGAAATACTACAATATGAAACACATACATGCGGGGCAAAAATGTGCAAAATTCACATATTTTATAAATATTTAAGGAAGAAGACTAAAACCATTTTGTTTTTTTTTTTAATATCCCAGATTTTCACCAACAGGTTGAAGACATGACGCATTTGATTTAAACAGTCTCTTAATGGTAGTCTGCAGTTAGAACATTAGATAAAGACAAGACCAGAACAGGCTGCTCAACCCAACAAAACCTGATAATCCTATCCACCTAATTTCTCCAAAGTAACCAAGATGAGTTTGAAGGTCCCTAAAGTCCTACCATGCTACTTACTAGTTTATTTCATGTGTCTGTGGTTCTCTATGTAAACAAGAACTCTCAAATATTTCTGTAAAATCTACCCCTAACAATTGTCCAATTGGGTCCCCTTATTCCTCCTGAACGCATTTTAATGTAACAGCCTGGATCCACTGTTCTAATTCCCTTCATAATTTTAAACATTTCAATCATGTCACCTCTTGATCTTCCTTTGTTTAAACTGAAAAGGGTCAAATCCTTCAATCTCTTCTCGTAGCTCAAATCTCTCAGCCCAGGAATCAGCCTAATTGCTCTTCTCTTGACTTTCTTCTAGCGCTGCTATGTCTTTTTTGTAACTTGAAGGCCAAAGCTGTACACAGTACACCAGTTGCAGCCTCACCAGTGCATTATAAAGCTTAATATCACCTCCTAGGACTTGTACTCCACATATTACAATATATGGCCTTTTTATCTAAGTGTTTTCCTAGTCCTAAAGCTTGTCCAAATCTTCTTAAAATTGTTTGAGGTGCCCCTTCATTGTCCATAATTCTTCTTTTTTTTTTACGAAATGAATGGAGCAGTCAAATGAGTAGTCACTGATTTTTAGAAATACAGGTACCTCTGAATTTTCAGATAGGGAGCTACCACTTGGCAAAGTGTTCATGTGACATTTTGTACTTTCTGTCATTTCCATAGCAAAAGCATCAAAAATGACATGAAATCTTCCATTTTTTATTTATCAACATCTGGGGTGCATTTTAGTGAGGGATAAATCAATACATTTGCTTTGTTTGTCTACATCCTTTGCCCCATCATTCCCATCTCTATCAAGAGTTTTGCAGTTAAGTTTTTAAACTAGTGACTCAATTGAAGGGAAATGCAAGTTTGTAATTCAAAAAAGAAGACAATGCAGTGTCAAAACCAGAAAATAAACGAGAGATTTTTGAGCAAAGGTTTCTACATTTTTTCACCAAGTCAGATAGTGAATGTTTCATCCAAACGCTAGTTATACCCTTGCAGAATTGATATGAGGGTGAAGGGTGACCAATCAGGTACCAAAATGCTCATGTTCAAATTAAAACAAAATGGCGTCACGTTATCTTAAATACCAACATTAAAAAAATCGGATTGTGCTCCCATCAAATTTCTAGTATACTGAGACAGAGGAAAAGGTCATCAGAACCACTTCCATTTGTGCAATATTTGTTAAATATCATACGTCTTTGTTTCTTATCATAAATAATTGATAATATTGATACACAATCATGTACCTATATTTATAATCAAACTTTTTATTAAAATGATATTTTTCACTTAGGGAGGTTGAAAACAGTGGTGTAATTTTTTCATGATTACATTTGCATTACCTAGATTGTGTGCAAAGTAAAAAGAGTTATAGCCACCTAAAAACATAGAAAAAGTGTTAGTATTATATAATATTTGTTGTAATAAATTGCTATAGGTAAAACTGCATTTAGCTATATTAAATTGTGATAATGATGGCGAAAATAAAAAAATAAATCATAAAATTAAATGTACCACCAGGAACATGCTGGGGACGTAGCAGCTTATTGTTCCAATTACTTCTTTATATTTACACGTTACTGTTAAAACGATGATGTATAAATTAAAATAAAATTAATAGTTATTGAAAGAATATCGTGTATACATTTAGATTTCCACGAAACAAAAAATTCAGATGGTTGTTTAAATAAAACACTACTTCCAGCTGAGTAATTTTTCTCAAATTTGATATCTGTTTTCTTTTTATCATTAATTTGAATCATCTATCTGTAGTTATAACCATAGTTTGCTTGAAAATTTGTGAAAGTATTCAGTCAAAAGACCACTTCCAGTTGGTGGAAGTGGCCCAAAAGTTGATAGGATTCCTTATTCTTGATATAAAGCAGGTGTACAAAATCTTATTGACCAGGTCAAAGTGCTTTTGAGTTATCATGTTGTGATATGTGAGTCTCACTACTTTAGCAAAACCAGCTTTATTCAGTTTGAAACAGGAACAGCACGGTTATTTATTGTATCGGGATCTACCACTCTCTATACACAGGCACAGCAATCAGGCAGGTTCGTGGCCAAATTATTTTGTTTTCTGCATTTATAATGTTCCTTGCATCACCCATTAATGACAGCCTCTTAAAGTGTGACTGCGATCTGCTCGGATTTGCTTTGATGGCAAGCCACTGCAGCATTGTGAGCGTGTGGTTGCCCTGGCAGCGAATAACCAGTCTTCGGCGTGTCGTCCCTTTGGGGGGAGTCCTAAAAGAATTTAGAAACCTCACAGTGTTTACACACAGACGAACATACCATTTTTACTCGTGTACCACGCACTCTCGTGTGAGACGCGCACCCTAATTTTTATAAAAATCGCGAAAATCGTTTTGCCCCATGTACGACGTGTGTTGTGATTGTATAGGAAGCATTTAGAGAGAGAGAGAGAGAGGACGCGAGCAAGAGACAGAGTGAGTGAGTGAGCCCAAGCAGAAAAAGTAAACATTATAGAATTTCCTTGTGTATGACACGCACATGATTTTCTAATGCTAATTTTTGGGGAAAAAATGTGCGCATGGTATACACGTAAATATGGAAATTTCAAAAATGGTATTTTCGGACTCAGGATGGTCTAAAATATCAAGATTCATCAAATTCTTGAGGTTGAAATTTTTTCACGATTTCTATCCTTTCTCTATACTATGTATAGTATATGAGAAAGTAATAAATAACTTTCACAAGGCACCACCTGCAACTGAAATACTTGACCCGAAAGCTTACTGACCATAAATAACATTTTTACAGGGTAAATCTTATTTCAGGAAAAAAATGTATTCTTCCTAGGGAAGATTAGAAATAAACATGGTTCAATCAGTCAGTCATTTTCTAACCGGCTATATCCAAACACAGGGTCACGGGGGTCTGCTGGAGCCCATCCCAGCCAATACAGGGCGCAAGGCAGGAACAAATCCTCGGGCTAGGCGCCAGACCGCCGCAGTAAACATGGTTCTTTACAATTCAAAAGAATACATTTATGGCAGCACAGTGGGTGATTACAACTGGGGCCTTACAACTCCAGGTAACAGGGATCTTTGGTAACCTATAATATTCATGCACTAGATTGCTTAAAACTTTTCAACAAATGTGTCCTGGAACATTCTATAATGTAACTGTAATAGTTCATAACAGCACAACACAAATTATACCTATGGAAATTATCCTTACCACATTGTGCTTGTGTCATTTTGTAGTTAAAAATTGCTTTGAAGTTATTTTTTAACATTCTCATGGGCAGAAATTATTTGTTTTGCATTTTGATAAAAGACAGAAATGCCCTGAATATTTTTATCTTTGATCTCGGGTACAGTATATGTTTACAAATAAACCGATATAATGAGGGCTAAGGAGAAGTTCAGAAGTTGACCCAAACAAGTTAAAGCTAATTTATTCTTTTCTCTTTAAAGCCTTGTTCTTATTTGGTCTCATTTAATATATATTATTAATTTTCACAGGAAAGACTGAAAAAAAAGTTTTAATTATTTCATGTGATTTTTTTAATGTATTTTGGGGTATTAAATAAAAAAAATGAAAGCCGTTCTTCAGCATTATTTCACATTTTTTACTGTCAATTACAGTTTTTTAGTTGTTTCCACACTAAAATTAATTAAATATCAATATTTTATTTTAATGGTAATTTGGTTGAATGTATTTTTTATAAATCTATGTTTAAAGCAAAACAGTTACTTTATTTGATAATAAGGGCAGAATAGAGCTGGATTTTTCCCTTGGGGACAAATAAGGTATAATCTGCCTGTCGACCGTAATTGAATATGACAGAGTTTACAAAGCAGTAGAATGGAGGCTACCTATAGACACATCTGAAAGAGGCCTGAAAGGAATTCTTCATCATAACAGTAATAAATACACATTAATACTTGTTGCTCATTCTGTCCATTTGAAATAAACCTATGAGAACTTGAGAAGATTAACAACAATGGGCTTCACTGGTTCATATTTGAGGACCTGAAAGTTCTGTGTATCTTATTGGGTCAGCAGTCAGGGCAGACAAATACCCAGGTGTTCTGTATGAGTGGAACAGAGGGAGTCAAGAGCTGATGTTGGGTTCAGAAGGAATGGCCAGTTAGAATAACCTATAATTGAGCCTAGCATGGCAGATCACGATAAAATGCTACGACTACCATTGCTTCATACTAAGCCGAGTTTAATGAAACATTTTGTCAAAGCGATCATAAAAGATGGTGCCTGTTTTATGTTTTTCTGCTCAAATTTTCAAGGTTTCTCTATAACTAAATTGACAGATGGCATTTTTACAGGACCTGATATTACAAAACTGACTTCTTTCTTTCTTTTTTCATTAAATGTTATTAATATTATTTGAAGTAAACAACATTCCATACAATCATGTCAAACTTAACAAAGTATAATTCAATTCCAGCCAATAAAAACTGATTTCTGATGCAGAACTTGATGGAACAATGAAAGACCTGGAATGAAAAGTTTGGGTATCATTCAAAAATGTAGTAGTTAAGTTTAAGAAACTGGGTTGCAACATGAGCCTCGAAGTTCACTTTTTGGAGTCTCATTTGAAACTTTTCCCTGAAAATCTTAGAGCGGTGAGTGAAGAGCAAGATGAAAGATTCCATCAAGATGTCAAGGACATTGAAAAAAAGGTACCAGGGATGCTGGGATGTCAGCACAATGGCGGACTACAGCTGGATGGTTCAAAGGGGTGCACCAGAAAAAAACTGGACAAAGGATGGGCCACCCAGGAAAGTTTTGGATCAAAAAAACTAAGAAGTGATGAAAAGTAGTGAAGTAATGTGTAAGTCAATGTTTACGTAAAATTTTACTAAATATTTTCATGTTAAATTCA
Source organism: Polypterus senegalus (assembly GCF_016835505.1). Lineage (NCBI taxonomy): Eukaryota > Metazoa > Chordata > Cladistia > Polypteriformes > Polypteridae > Polypterus > Polypterus senegalus. The sequence goes on from NC_053157.1 coordinate 21,160,457, forward strand.
TTTAGAATATATAAATTAAGAATATATAAATTAATTATATAAATTAATTAAATGTATTAAACTTCAAATAATTTCTTTTTAATTTTGTACTTAAATGTGTCATGATGGAAACATTCTAATTGCATGTTTTTAATGTGTTCATAATGTTAGTTTAATATTGCAAACCTGTGTTATTCTTTACTAATTACATTTATTTTTTATTTAAAGTATTTATTAGTCAACTTTATTTCGGTGAGTTTTAAAAGCTTTTTTGCTTTTCAGTCCTCCAAGGGGGAAGTCATAAAAATAACCAGTAGCAGTTTTCTCGGCCCTCCTCGGCATGAAGTATAATTCAATCTGAAGAGCTCTTCATATCTGACTTTTATAGTGGCAATCAGTCTGTTTTTTGAAGAAACAGCTATATATCTGACTGTTACAAATCAAGAAACCTCAAAGTGAAAAAAGAAACATTTGGGGAGCTAAATATATTCTTTTCATGTGTCAGAAAAGTTTTTTTTTGTACTTTTGAATATTTGTGATATTAGTGGAACACTTATATTGATTGATATTTGTCTCTGAAACATATTTTGTGTACACAGTTTTTTGTTTTTCTTCACCACTATTGTGTTTTCAGTGGGCAACACCAATTTGTGGAACTGTTGTCACAAAACAATACATCATTATTTGGGGTATGGAAGCAATATTTTGGATTATGTATAAAGAAAAATTTCACATGCAATATTAGCTTTCATCAATGTCTTTCGATTCTGTCTTTGATGTCAACCAGTGATTACCATTCCAGTTTTAGATTATTGATGCATCTCCTGGTTGTCCATGCTCCTCGTGAGCCTGTTTACCAGAATTACTAAAGCCTACGAAAAAACTCATAAACCCGGCCTACCTTTAATCCCTTCGCACCTCTACGTCAGCATCTTTTGTGTTATAAATGTGTTGATCAACACAAGCAGCAAGGTTCAATTATACGGGCGGCTTCCCTAAGCCTCTTTGTGTGTCTATCCAATCCTTTCACAGCATGTATAATTGTTTGGTGGAGTCACTGGTTCTTAAAAACACATATACCTTGTTATAAGTATTTTTCAGTAATAGTAAGTCTAATAAGTTACTCGTTTAATAGAATACTACTATTTCATATTTAAAATATTTGGTTTCTAAAAGCTATGTAATTCATAAACTTGACTAGTGTCGAAATAACTGTGTAAAATCATTGGTTGGTATCAAATGCTAAAAGAGCAGCAGATGGAGCAGTTAAAGTAACAAATAACAAAGAGTAGAAAACGCTAGTAATTTCTTCAGTGGGAGCCCTAACATAAGGTACTAATGTGCAAATGAAGAGGTTACTCAACTGCAAACCAAAATGTAAGCACCAAATCAAAAATCCATCTTGTTCATTTTACTTGTCCTGCGCTCTGGAGAAATTATTATTATTATTATTATTGCTGGATGGGATTCTAGTCTTGCTTACGTACAATCAAAGAGCCAATAAACTGACCTAAAAGCATTTTTATGAAATCAATGGAACACTGAAGGATTATTAGTAAAATATGCAAAATTAGCAAAAAAAGCAAATTTCCAGTTGGGGATTGAGCCAGTCTCCAAGCACTCTTCGGTTCTATGTCACCCAAACTCCAAAATGAAAGAAAAAAAAAATAAATAAAATATATATATATATATATATATATATATATAATATGCACACCTAATTTTTTGCAGTACTTACCAGTGCAGGAATCAGTGGCCTTTTGCATACTGGTGTTTGGAACAGTAGTACTTACAAACATCAGAAGCATCTGGAATTTAGGGTTGCCATCCTATAGTGTATCTAACTGTGCTCACATTAGTATTATGTCATTGTCATGGCATTCCCAGCACAAAGCTTTGTGTTTTCAACAGTTTGTGTGTCTCAGTTTCCAATGGCATAAAAACAAAACATTTCTAAAAATACGATTTGTTTAATTGATTTTAATGTAATATGAAATGGTAGAACAGTCATAAACAATGGTGATCATTAAATACTATACCATCACTAATATTAATTCAAGAGTAAAATAAAGTTTTTTGAAAGTTAAAAATCTGACATTATATTAAAACTCAAGATATGAATAATTTATGAGGAAACAATATTCAGTGATTTACAGCTTCTTCAGAAAAAAAAAAGCTTCCGTGTTGATTAAATTTCAATTAAAATGTTTTGTTTTATTTCAATACCTTAAGCAACATCGTCTTACTGTGTATTTTAAAAGATTTCACAGGAGAATAATGAAGAGTAAATCAGCACCTTTGCAAATGCATAATAAAGAGTATGAAACTGCAAGCTGAAATGATGCTCATAAGTGCTTAGTGTTGTTTTGAAGGTTGTCTAACACGACCACAGGGAAAAGATCTTTTCTTCTCTGAGCTAAGCCATGTTTCAAGTGATGAATGAAATAAAAGGTACAGTTAACTACGTAAAAGTATCTGCAGAAGGCAGAATGAAAATGTTACAATTAAGTACTGATTTCTTCTCTGTGACTGTGCACTTAGTAAAAATGAGAGCGTACGTGAATATTCTCATTTAAATGCAGTAAATTGCATTACATTGTAAGCCTTTAATGAAACTGATTGCTCAACAATGTAGAATGCATGCATATAGTGCCTAGCTTATTTAACCTTTCAAAATGCACCTTTCATTTTGTCTGCTCCTAATCTATATTTGTTGAAACAGTAAATATTCAACTTCTTCACTTTATAGTGCTGAAGCTGTAAAGCTTTTTCATTGTTTTCTTCTTCTTAATGATAAAATTCCAGATGTGGCCTCAGTGAATGCCAAAATGAATTGTTGTACATGTCCTTTATCTCTCTGACACCCTAACACTGAGGACTTTTAGCCAATAAATTATTTAGCAGAGGTGTGTCCAGAAATGCTACGGGGGCTCTTTTATACCATCAGCAAAATGTCTGCACAATGCCTTACTGGGCCTGTGGCTGCCAAGTTAGATGTTCTCTCTTTTTAGTTTTGTTTGTTTTTTTTTTAGTCATTCTGGTATGTATTTGAGATGGAGGTTTGTTTTTTGTTTTGTTTTATTTATTTAGTCATCCATCAGTCATTTTTCCAACCCGCTATATCCTAACACAGTGTCATGGGGCTCTGCTGGAGCCAATCATAGGACGCAAGGCAGGAACAAACCCCGGGCATGGCACACACCAAGCACAATTTAAGATCGCCAATGCACCTAACCTGCATGTCTTTGGACTCTGGGAGGAAACTGGAGAACCTGGAGGAAACCCACACAGACACGGGGAGAACATGCAAACTCCACATAGGGAGGACCCGGGAAGCGAACCCAGGTCTTCTTACTGCGAGGCAGCAGCGCTACCACTGTGCTGCCCATTTATTTATTTGTTTGCTTGTTTGTCTATCAATAGTATCAGATAGATAAGCCTAAAGTCTCTAAACCTTAACACCACTTGGCATGCTCTTCATTCGAGCAAACCTTACACCTTTTTCATCTCTTTTATATACTGTAAGTCTGTGGATAGTTTTGAATCCATGGTAGTCCAAATGTTTCATAAAGTGTCATTTTTTAGCTTTACACCTTCAATTGTATAATTAGATTTAGCATTTTATGTTCTACATGTAAAACTTTATGTTGTCATGATTAGCGATGAGCGAAACTAAGTTTGCAGTGAAGCTCAGTGTTTCACTTCATTCACATAAGAATCCTGTTAGTTACAATCTGGAAGTGTTTTTGGGCATTACTAATACATTGGCCTGCCTGTCATTTAGTATTGTAGCAACCCGTGGTTGAGTATTGAAGTTTTCGGAGCCGAACTCTGCCGTGCACTTCCCCCAAGCTATCGGCTAGCGGAATGCCAGCGTCATGCACGCAGCTGTACCCAGCTCATTAAGTAGGCGAGCACTCGTGTCCCATACACCGCACGACTCCGAGTGTCTCCATAATAATTGCATAGATGAAATCTAGCAACACACAGCTCTGTCCTTTTGTATCTCTTTATTAGAGCAGATAGTCAGAAACAAAGCTCCCCACATTTCAAGGCCATTATCAAGGTCATTCACAAAGACATCCCTCTCCATGATGGTATATGCTACAGTTTTATAAACCCGGGCTGCAAATGACCCAAGCCCACCCAACCAATTGAAACACAAACACATACAACATTTATAGTGCAAAAAGAAATCGATTGCCTTCCTTAATAAACACAAACAGCACACTTTACATAAACACCCACAATGCACCATGCCGCCAGCGCTGACTGCCGGGTCATTACAGTATTTAGGTGCTGCTCAGATGACATGCTTCATACAGCGGCAGTAAAGAACACAGGAAAACACAGATGTGTGAATTAAGGCAGATTTACTTGTCTTACACTGAAGCAGAAACATTTTACATGACCAAAGTTTAACTTCAAGCTAAAGTGCAGACTCAGCAGTACAAAAGTCTGACTTACTCTGACTGCAAGGACTAAAGAGGCCCAGTAGGTGAAACAGAGTCAAAACCAGAAACAAGCTGAAACTGTGAAGATGAACTCTTTGTCACCCAAGCCCAATTATTAATCTCAATTCAAAGACAGAGATAGAAAATGGAAAGTTCAGAAACCAGAAGTATGAGAAAGAAATTTGCATAACGTTCATTTTGGGTTTTGTATTGAAATAATCATGGATGCAAATTAATCAGATGTAAGATGCTATGCCTTTCTAAAACACATTCATTGGGAATTGGGAACATTGTGCCAGTAACAGGAATGATAAAATGGTCCATTATGAGTAAACAAAATAACGTTGTGGCACCATGATTTATCACTGTGATTAAGAAAATTATATTGCAAAGCTAACTGCACAGAAAATACACTATAAGAGTTGAATTTGAATCCTGGTCTATTTTACACCTAGCATGCACCGAGTCTCATATTCTTCTGAGTTTATGCTTAAAGGCTGAAGCTGTGTTTTTATTATTCACTTTGATAAATACATTTTTGTTAATCTATAGCAAAAAGAATGGTATAAGGTGGCGGCACGGTGGCACGGTGGCATAGTGGGTAGAGCTGCTGCATCGCAGTTAGGAGACCAGGGTTCACTTCCTTGTTCCTCCCTGTGAGGAGTTTGCATGTTCTCCCCGTGTCTGCGTGGGATTCCTCCCACAGTCCAAAGACATGCAAGTTAGGTGCATTGGCGATCCTAAATTGCGCTTGGTGTGTGTGTGTGTGCGTGCCCTGCGGTGGGCTGGTGCCCTGCCTGGGGATTATTTCCTGCCTTGCACCCTGTGTTGGCTGGGATTGGCTCCAGCAGACCCCCGTGACCCTGTAGTTAGGATAAAGCGGGTTGGATAATGGATGGATGGATATTTTAAGGTCTAACCATTGTTCTATTGTTATGTGCTAAGTTTCTTGTTGAAGGCAAACTTAGGAAGCATGTGGTTCAAATCACATTTGAGCCATATGCATCCTGTACACACTCTTGAGAAGTCATATACTCCCAATCAACATAGTGGATGGGGTTAATTGTGGCTATTTAAGGTATTAGTGTTTGTCTTGTCCCATTAGCAACTGGGTACAACCACTCATCTTGAAAGTTTTCTGATTATGTATTGAATTCCTTGGAATTGTGATCTAATCAATGAATTGTATAAATAGGAGGCAGCAAGCGCATCAAACTGAGAAAACGAATCCTAAACGTACAGAGAAAGAGTGCAGTGCGCGCCTTTACTGGCTGATGCTATAATTGCAGGAGTCCTTGAAAAGAGAGTGCAGTAAAGGCTGCTAGATAAGGCCAAGAAATGAACATTGACCAAAGCTATAGAAATTCCATAGCAGTTTTAGTCGTAATTTAACTTAATCCTGATACTCTGTATGTTCAATTCATCATAACAACTATTCATGGTGGCTCTAAAATCGGTACTGACCCCTACTCTCTTTTCTGTTTCTTTTTCCGGTTTCTTTGTGGTGGTGGCCTGCGCCACCTCCACCTACTCAAAGCTTCATGATGCTCCAACAATGATGGACGGATTAAAAGGAAGAAGTCTACGTGACCATCATCATCATCAAGCCCTTCCGTGAGAATCCTAAATCCAAAGAGGACTGTTTCATTTATGTTAGGTAGAATGCCCAGAGGGGACTGGGCGGTATCATGGTCTGGAATCCCTACAGATTTTATTTTTCTCCAGCCGTCTGGAGTTTTTGTTTTTCTGTCCCCTGGCCATTGAACCTTACTCTTATTCGATGTTAATGTTGATTTATTTTTTATAATTATGTCTTTCATTTTTCTATTCTTTAATATGTAAAGCACTTTGAGCTACTGTTTGTATGAAAATGTGCTATATAAATAAATGTTGTTGTTGTTTGAACTGTCACAAAGACAAATAAAAACTGTTAAGAGAAGTAGCTGCCAGAAAGAAGTATGCAACATACAGTAAGAAGCTACAAAATGAGGGACAGCCAAAACATAGATTACATAATTAGGATGAAACAAGTCAAATTAAAAGCTGCTCAAAGAATGGCAAACATTCACAACACAAGTGGAATCCACCGAAATGCCCAGCTAAAGGCTCAGTTTGCTCGTATTGTCACAAGCCAAACCATTGGGCGGCTGGCTGTTGAAAACATGCAGTTAATTATGTGAGTGTGGAGTGAGACCCTGCAGAAGAAGAAATCCTGGACGTAAACGTGACACAAACATTATTCCAGCAGCCTTAGCTGTAGATGACAAGTGGACAGTAGTGATGCAGGTCCTGTCACAGAATGTGCAGTTTAGAATAGATGCAAGATCAAAGTGCAATACACTAACTCTTGACAATTACCAGACACTCTTGCAGACAGCTGAGCTGAAGCGCTCAAACAGAATACTTTGCTCCTATTCCAGCCGCAAGATGAAGCCCGTGGCAGCAATAGACCTCCCATTAAGTATAACGCCTGTGAAATTAAAGCAGAGTATGAAATTGAGGATCTGCGACAGGAGGATGTGCTATGTGGCACCTCGGTGGAAGCTTTAGGGTTAATAGTTCGTCTTGACTCACTGAAGAGTAACACAACAGATAATAAACTGTGATGGACACCCGGGCATCAGCCTGCCCAAACCCCAACACGATCTCAAAAACACAGTCCTTTATCAAAATAAACAAAGGTTTTATTTTAAATACCTCCAAAAAGTGTTACATAAGCACAAAACACCGGTTTCGCCCTTTCTACGATAATTCTCTCACCACCGCACTGCCCTCCTACAGTCAAGTGTTGCCTCTCTACCACCCTGCTCCGACTTGCCTGAATAAGGGAGTGTGATCCCTTTTATTACAGACCCGGGATTACTTCCGTTGCCAGGGTGATTGCCTGATGGAAGTACTTCCGGGTCACATGGGAGTCCATTATTAGAGTAGGCAGCTTGTTTACCTGGAATGTCTTCTTGCAGTGCCCTGTGATCCCAGCAGGGCTGCCCTGCCAGACTACATTTCCCGGCATGACCTGTTGGCTTCCCACTGGGAGTGGATATCTGGGAATGTTGCCATCTAGCGTGCTGGGGGAATAACAGTTCCCTAGTGATATCTCTACTTTTATAGCGGCTGTCCATCCATCTATTCCTTCCCGGTCTGCTACCTTTTCTGGCCAGGATGTCCGTGCAGTGTAGGTGTGTGGCATCTACAAAACCTAACAGTGCAAACGATACCCTGGTGAAGCATGGTGCACCAATGGGACTGAATGGTGTCCTGGAACTAGCACAAACCACAGGAATTTTGTCAGGTAAATATACAATCAAGATTGAACCAAATGCACTCAGTGCGCCAACCGCCAGCTGCATTAAAGAACAAAATAGTGGAAAAACTCCATGAAATGGTAGAGAGTTGCTATGTGACGGTGCGGGTCCTGCTCCATGCTCCACCACTTCCCTTTTGGGAGCCTCTCCAACCCAACACCATCGGTAATGTAACCAGATGAGCTTGGCAAATGGGAACAAATCACACTCAGAGCAAGGGGATGGTGGAAAAGTGCAAAAGTGTTTTTATTAAAAGCAAACCAAAAACAAAATCAAAACAGTGTCTGTAGAGAAAGTGCAGTGCTTCAAAGTTAATAATCTATAAAAGGTAAAAATCCATGTGTTTAAAACCAGGCTAAAACAAGACTAAAACAAACCGGCAGCTGTCATTGGAGCAAACCAGCTCACTCAAGGATGTTTCAACTAGCGAGACTTCAGCCACCGCAGTCTTCTCACTGCTGACCCCCGTCTTGGCTATCTCCATCAGCGTCTGCCAGACTGCTCGGGATCAGTTATATTCTCGTCTTCCTTCTTGCACACGCAGTCGTCCCTTGGATCCCTAGGAAGGATGCTGTATCCAGCAGGGGGCGCTAGCTCCCTTGTTGGAATGAGTTCTTTTTTAATTGCGGCATGTTACATAACATCTATAGATATAATATTTAAAGGCGATACTCCTCCCTTAGTGATACAGTGGTAAGAAATCACATAGGAGAAATAACTTTCTTTAATGATGGATTATGTGGCATAACAGACGAAGGAAGCCATGACAAGACCTTTGGGAGTGGGGTCCCACTGTACAGAGTCTGCCATTTTCCTTGCTGCATTGGGAGGATAATCTCCCATCAGTTCGTCAGCTTCAAAGGTATGCCGGGTAATGTGCCATGGCTTTATACTCTTTCTTCATGTGCAGGCTCCCACTTCGGTGAATCATGCCATTCCAAAAAAGGAAAAGTGGATACAGTTTCATGCTTACTTTGATACACAAAAATAGTATATAATGCCCATTTTGCAGTTGTCCCTGTCTTGTCTTCTAATGCTTGACTAGCAGTTCTAAATGATGAGCCCCTGTGCTAAATCTGTGTCCACTGTGCATGTGAGTAGAAAGAAAAGTAGATTTATAAAATATTTTTGTACAGAGGACAGTGACATATTAAACATGTTACAGACGCCATCTCAACCGAACCCACTCCTCACATTCAGTGGGCGCGATCCAGTCCCTCGAGCACCAATCACTCACTCTGACACGGGACCCCTGACCGCGCTGACCTATCTTTCAGCCAGCTGGCTCATTCACTCTTTTCCCCCAATGTTACTCTCGCTCTCTGCCTCTCTTTCATATTTTTTTTCCGTCCTCCCTCTCTCTCTGTGCCGACCCGTACTTATATGGCTCAGCGGCTCAATCACACACTGCAGGAAGCCGATTAAGCAATTGAGAACAATTGCACCCTCACATGCAGATGCGACTTGCCCCAATGACCTCATCAACTCCCCGAGGCTGCACGATCGCACCCACGGAGACTGACGGTCAGATGGATTATTTAAAAAAATGGCCATTCATTCAGAGCCAGGGAGCCGCTATATCACAAGCTACATCACCAAAGTGGACCAACCTACAGAGAGTGTGAGTTCTATGGTAGCTGATGTACACCATGGGAAGATTAGGGTTAGGACTACATAGATCCCAGTGACCTGAATAAAGTCACAAAAAGGGAACATTATTCTATACGCACCATAGAAGAGTTGGTGTTAACCATACCGGGAGCAAAAGTCTTCTCAGTTTTAGATGTAAAGTCTGGGTTCCTTCAAATAGATCTAGATGAGCTGTCATCATTTCTAACTACCTTCTACAAAAACGGCTCCCCAATGGTTTGTTATTATTGTTGCTTCAACGCACGACATATTACAGCGTCCGTAAATGCGGTCAACTCAGGTATGGTGTCATTCTCAGCTCTGACATCCGACTTCTGGGGAAAATGGAATGGAGCATAAGGTGGTTCTTCTCAGTAATCATGGCACCCAAGAGTGGTGACTCATTGCATGTTGCTTAGCACATGCAACTCTTCTGGGTACATGTGACAATATTCGACTCTCCATATATAAAAGCCTAAATGTGCAACAATTTTGTGCAACGATTTTATGTCTCGCTTTAAATCAGGCTTAGTTTAAAACCTACATATATTAGAAATTATCAAACTTTAATGAGATGTTGTTAGATTTTCAGATTCTTATTCCATTTTTAAATTATAAACTAAAAACTAAACTATCAAGAACTCACCTCCCGAAGACGAGACTTTGTGCCAAGAGATTTAACCATGCCCGGGGCTGGAATTAAAAGACAAAAGAGTAGGACAGCTGCTGTACAGGCTTTTAAATGATCGAAGTGCTGTGCGAGATACAGATCATACGGCACTGCAGCAGCAGCAGCAGCAAGCCAGCAGCTGATCGAGCAAAGAGGAGGTAAAAAAAAAAAGTATTTGTTTCCCATTGTATCACCGTTTAAGAGGGGATTTCGGAGGAGCGATTGTGTTTCCTTGGGGTGCGTTCAGCCCCCCTCTTCACAATGCGAGTGGCAGAGACTCAAAGTGGCTGGCACGAAGCGCAGGTGTGTGGTGGGGGGGGGGTTGGCGAGCAAAGCAAGCAGGGGGTGAACTCCCTAGTGACCCTATAAACCTCAAAAGGTGGAAAAGGTAAAATATCAAAGCACTAAGCAGCATTATTATCTGAAACAAATCCAGAGATCATACAGGTTCTATTTCATGTAGATACGTGGAATGTAAATGTTAAAACCATAAAGACACAAGATATATGTATTGAGACAAATCTGTCAGGGTCAGAACCAGACATTCCAAACAATGATGCAATAGTCTGTGTCTTTAAGCAGCAAGGTGGAATCATGCAACAAATAAATTTTGATAGATTAAAGATAAAGATATTAAACTGCCAATTGTGGGGAAACAACTGACTGTGCAGACAAAAAAAAACAAAAAAAAAACAAAACAAAAAAAGAGTATAAGAAGAGGCAATTCCCAAAGGATCCTCTGTTGGCTGAGTACACAGATAAGAGAGAACAAGAATGGACAGAGGCAGCTGCTTGTTTCTAAAGAAACACATAGAGATGAGGCAAAACCGATGAAAAGGACTGGCTAAGAAAAAAAAAATTGTCACTGATTCGCCAAGTGAGTGACCAGACACAAATAAAAATAATTGTCAAAAAGGTATTCAACTGGTTCAGCAGTGCTGGTCCACTGCCATTCAGAAATGTGTGATGCCAGAGAAAAATTGAATGTTGCCACTGTAGAAGTAAAAGCAGAACAACTATAGGGAAGAGGGAGCCATTGGAAATACTGTTAGCATCAAAATTTAGGTAATTTATTTGCTTTTTCAGTTTAAACATCTGTTTAAGTTTCTGCTTTTTGAGGCACTGGAAGTGCTGAGCATGCGGCTTGCAGAAATTCCACATTGAAGACAGTGCAAGGTTCTAGTGATATGTAGTTTTTTTTTTAACTAAGGAGAAAAAGAGGAAAGTCTGATGAGAATTAATTAAGCACAACATATACTATCAGAACGAAAAAAAAAGTGGAAATATCTGAAATTGTGATTAGAAGAACAAGAAAGATGCAACTAGTGCCTGTGTTTTGAACTGAAGAGACACTATTTTTTACAAGCACGGCCTTGGTTTTAACTTTTGAGAACGAAACGGACTTTGCATTTGCCTTGTGTTATTCCAGTTGACTTATTCTTTACTTTACAAGAAACAAAAGTTATTTTTATTTTGCCAGTAAACTACATCATTACAATTAAGCAGTTTAGAAGCTGAAAACAGGCCATTGCTCAGTATGCTCATGTATTACATTCGGGCCATGTGATATAAGGAAATTACATATGCCGTCAGAGACAAGACCACAGCAGAATTGAAGACCACACCACCATTTCGAATCATTGTGCTACGTTTCAAGGAGATGGAAGTGGTCGTTGGAGACAGCGACTTTGAAGGTAGAGCTATGTAATGGTGCTGACAAGTGGTATCACCCAGGGATGAGTCTTCCATAGAATGAGCTGGCATCCCATCACCAGCTGTAGGGGCGACCATAGAAATACAAGTCTGCCAAGTCCCAGACAGAATTCTATCTAGTGCAGCAACGGCAAGTAGGTCTTGTAAGGAGAGCAGGACACCTAAAAGAGTCTTGTAAAGGGCAAAGGATCCATTCTGGCACAAGGTGACACAATGGGGAACCTTATCAGCAGTCAAGAGGAAGAAAAATTTGTATCCAGGAAATCAAGAAAAATGAGCATGTCTAAACCTAAAATGAGAGCCAACAGTCAATGCCAAAAGGAGAAGAAAAAATGAGAGAAATGTTTAACTTCAAAGAGATTTGGTGTATCCATAATCTCAGATAATGAAAGGTGTGGGTGCCCAGGAAGGAAGGACAGACACCCTGGCTTGAATAACAGAAGGATTCATACCTAGTCAGGAGGCCATAATGGAAGGACCGGAAGAATGGACTCACCAAACAGTAGGTCATTCCCCTACATAGCAGGTGGCAATGTTCCTCTGGGCTAAACCTGCTTTGGACACCCTCAATCAATCAATCAATCAACATTTATTTATATAGCACATATTCATACAAAAAAAATGTAGCTCAAAGTGCTTTACAAAATGAATAGAAAAATAGAAGACACAATAAAAAATAAACATAAGTCAACATTAATTAACATAGAATAAGAGTAAGGTCCGATGGCCAGGGTGGACAGAAAAAACAAAAAAAACTCCAAGGCTGGAGAAAAAAATAAAATCTGTAGGGATTCCAGACCAAGAGACCGCCCAGTCCCCTCTGGGTAATCTACCTAACATTAGTCAAACAGTCCTCTTTGTATTTAGGGTTTTCATGGAAGGACCTGATGATGATGGTCACGTAGATTTCTGGCTTTTAGTCCATCAATGTTGGTGCATCATGATGCTTTGAGTAGGTGGTGGTGGCGCAGGCGCAGGGTTGCATGGGAAATGGAGTCCTGTCAGAGTCTTTGGGGTCCACCAGAGGGCGCTGTCGGGGGAGGACTGTCCTAATTTCCGCACAACCCGGGAGGTGCTCTGGATGAATGGGACAAGAGACCAGAAGCAATTCCCAGGTCAGGCTTAAAAGAATCATTTGGATTGAGTCAATGTCAGGAGGCAGTGGGCTACGCTCTTGGAGGAAGAAGGAGAACTGTGCTTGGTGTGTTTTTTGCTGTTATTCATGTGGAGAAGGTGTTGGGGCTCAATAAAACCCTTTATTTGAGAGTAAAGTGTGTTGAGGCTTTATTGTATCTGCGGTTTGGGGCTCAGTGGCACCCCTTGTGGTTATAAAGGTTATCGAGGGTGATCTTTTATCCTTTCTCCCTGATGATGTCACAGACTGAAATATTTCCCTGTTGTTAAAAAACTAATAAAACAAATTGTGGCACCCATGAAAAAAATTAAATAATGTAATTTATTTTTAAACGTCTTCAGTAAGTTGCAAAAGAAAAGTAGAGAACTTAAAACCATAATTAAAAACCCAAAATTGGTGCAAGAAATTCAAAAATGGATACTCTGCAAGATCTGGAAAAAATAAATACTGAACAACATTATGACAATATAATTCTGAGTTAGCTAATAACTTGCCAGATATTGTAAGATTTGAAGGACTATTTGCATGCCATCATTGTACTTAATGCTGCACAGGTATCATCCAGTTTCAGAGGAACATATAAGGCAAACATCTTCCCAATCTGAAAATTTATATTGGGTGACTATTGTTTAATAGATTTGGCTGTGAATTATATGTAATGTGCGTTAAGTTAAGCCGTGTAGCCTCTGAGTCTGCATGTGAAATATTATTTATGTAATGCACACCAGTTAGCTATTTAACTGCCAACGTTTTATTATAAAGGACACACTAGTTAAACAGCACTTAACGTCTGAGGTATATATGAAAAAGCGCCTACTGACTGAAATACTTCAGTCTTCTTGAGGAAATAAAATTGAAAGTGGAGCTACTTACTATGTGGTGCGCACAGTCCAGAAGTGGCCATTTTCACTTCCGTGTTTCGTGGACTGTATGCCAGTCTCTCTGGTCTGCGCTAATAGTAGCAAGCCCGGTTCCAATGACTGCACACGTACCTGTGCTTTACAAAAACGGCTGCATATTTATGTACTAGTAATAGGATGTCAGGGCTGAAAGGGTTAACATTGATGGAGCAATATTAGTAATTATGTACATAAGCTGCTGCGCTGATGTCAAACTGAAAACCAGAGAAATTTTATGGGGAAGAACCAGGAGGAAAAACAAGTTCAAATAAACGTAGTGTCGCAGATGGCTGGGGGGGCGATCTGGCTGGGACGCCCAGGAGGACCGGAGGAGGGCTTACGCCTCCCCAAGACCACGTGGGGGCGACTGCCCTGGTGCCTTTGGGGGCCATGGGTACAGAGCTTTGAAGCTCAACCCTGTAAGGGCCCTGTGGTCACCGCCAGGGGGCACCCCTATGTCTTTGGAGCCCTGGACCTCAGCACTTCCGGCACACCCGGAAGTGCTGGGGAGAAGAGGACTGGGGACACACTGGGGAATGCCGGCGGACGATTGTTGGGAGGCACCTGGGGCACTTCCGGGTGTGTATAAAAGGGGCCGCATCACTTCATACAATGGCTAGAGTCGGGTGGCAGAGGACGAGGTATCTGGAGGAGGCAAGGAGGCGGCCTGAAGAAAAAGAGGCAGTACGGTATTGGCCTGGACTTTTGGGGACTTTGGGGTTGTGTGGCACTTTTGTAAATAGTAATTATGGTTATTAAACGTGTGTTGGGTGTTACAAATGTGTCCGCCTGTCTGTGTCCGGGCTGGCTTCCACAGTAGCAAAGGATCAAAACCAAAGATCAAAGACAGAAACAACAAAACACTATTCCAAAATTTCACCCAAAACAAACACACACATTTTACAAATAAATCGAATCGCAGATGAACTAGAGCTGCTTTTTATAATCGCACTAATGATGACATCATACTGTCCTAAAGCATTGTGGGATGTGTTACTATGGTAATGAGTGTTGCAAAGCCCTCAAAATGGCCTCGCCCATTGTAAAAGCTAAATGTTGTCAAAAATAACATTACAAAATTATGAACTTTTAAATAAGGTTGCCATTTGAAAAATGTCAGACACAGATTCTCTGGGACAGAATACCCCAGAGAAGCTGTATAATAAAATTTTAAAGTCTCAGGAAGGCCCCACAAACAATTAAATGCAAACATCATTTACAAGCTGCATGATATTCTGGAATTGAAATTCAATTCTGGAGGTTATAGTTTGAAGGACAGAATGCACATCTTAGACTAGAGTAAGGGTTCGGTAGCCACACACCTGCGAGATCAGCTATTCAAGTGTGTGAAGTGCTCACCATAACAGAACATCTATTTTGTAAAATATACCATCTGTGTACAATTCATCTTTCCATCACTCTTTTTCCATCTTTGTTGTGTCTGTGTGAATGTTTATGATTCAGTTCAGTAGCATAAAATACATAAATGTTGCTCTCTTTTTTGCTTTCTGTTCTCATGCTGGAAGATATCTTTAGTGTGCAATGAGGGAAATGGAACAGAATATTGATTTATAGCTCCAGAGACATCGGTTTGACTTTCTGTTCAGAGCAACAGAATGCCTGTGAGCTGTTTCCCCTATGAATATCTAGGTCACAGCAAAAAACACAGTCATGAAGCAATCAAGGAAACTGCTCCATAGCTTGTAGCTGTTTATACACTCTACACACTTGGTGACTGAGCAAAATTAAGCAATAGTAGTTGTACTAGGATCTACTATAAGACTAAGAGTACAAGAAGCACGCCCTATGGCTGGATATTCACTTTAAATGTCCACTCTGGTTCCTGGAGACACTGCTTTGGGCTTTTCATGATCTGATAAATGCCAATTGTAGCCATCTATATTGAATAAATCATAATTTGTCTGCTACCAAAGCAAATCAATGAATGTTAACATTGGCTGGCATCACAGTTTTGTACACAAGGGACATTCAGTTTCTAAGAACAAGACTGTCCTTAAAAGACAATGAAGAAAAATGCATTTAAATACAGATAAAGGAAATTTATCTCTCTATTATAGTAAAAAAATTCTGAAAACGAGACAAGACTTTTTAGCCTGGGACGAGACGTGACTTTTTCAGAGAGACGAGACTTTATGCTAAGAGATTTAATCACACCAGGGGCCAGAAATAAAAGACAAAGAGTAGATGACAAAGTAGAATGTTGTAAAGAATTAAAAAATGCTGGTGCAATAGACAATGCAGAGCAGGTTAGAGATAATGAAAGTACTACAATTCAAAAGTCTCAAAAAAATTATAATAAAGATCGCATTAGTGCAAACAAACGGAAATTACTACTCGGTGAAATAACGGAACAGTGAAAAGAGATTGAATATATTGTTCAGATTTAAACTTTAAGTCAGAGTCTTGTAGATTGTCTAATTCGTGTTGCCATCAGGGAAAAATAGTGTTGCTTCCCAATGAGAGGCGTATCGGTGAGAATTAAAAGATTTGTTGTTTGGTGAAAGGGAAATCCACATACGTGAGCGGCAGTGACTCGAAGTGGCTGGTGCGTAACGCAGGCCAGGGTGGGGTTGGTGAGCAAAGCGAGCAGGGTATTTGAAAAGATGAAAGTTTATGAATAAACTGCCTTACACTTTAGCATTAATAGGCTGTAAATGTCAATATTCTTTTAGAAGAAAAGCTATAGCTGTAAATAGAGCTATGTGTTGTGTTTTCATGCACAACAGGAAGTAAAAGGTTTAGCATGTAATATAAGCTAATGGTGGCCAATGCTGTACAAAGACAAACGGCGTGAAATGAATCTATGAATTTATGGAGGGGAAAAAAAAATTTTGCTCATGATACATAATCCACATGTCAGTTATTCAGTTGTATGCTCAAAATATGGAAAACACATACTTTTTTGCTAAAAGTATATACTTCCAAAACAATCAGTGCACATCATCCATCCATCAATCATCCAGCCTGCAATATCCTAACTACAGGGTCACGGGGGTTTGCTGGAGCCAATCCCAGCCAACACAGAGCACAATTTAGGAAACAAACCCCGTGCAGGGCGCCAACCCACCGGCGGGCACACACACCCACACACCAAGCACAATTTAGGATCACCAATGCACCTAACCTGCATGTCTTTAGACTGTGAGAGGAAACTGGAGTACCTGGAGGAAACCCACGCAGACGCAGGGAGCACATGCAAACTCCACGCAGTTTGAAATTGTTTAATTATTTTGTTATATTGCTTAAATATTGCTTTGTTATTGCTGCAGGAGTATGTGAATTTCCCCTTGGGAATAATAAAGTATCTATCTATCTATCTATCTATCTATCTATCTATCTAACTGCAAGGCAGCAGCGCTACCCACTCCGCCACCATCAGTGCACATTATGAATGTGAAAATAAAACATCATGGGATTTAGTTTAGTGTACAAGGAATCTGGATCTGCTCTCTTCCTGGTGCTCACTTTCATGAAAGCTCTCCTTATATCATGTTCCAACAATATGAGTGCTGTTCCCTCACTGGGCAGACCTCTTGACGTAGATGTTTTGGACCACTGGTTGGCATTAGTGACATTCACATCGAAGCGCACATATCAATTATTTAACTTATGGTTGGGGGAGTCGCTTTGTAATCTGTTATTGTCCATAGACCTTGCCACATATGACTGGCATTGGACTGCTCAAATTGTGCTTTCACTTTTGCCCCATACCACCATTTACCATTTTTCACAGCTGTCCTTAGGTTGTATGAGTTGGCTTGGTAAATGTCTGTATTTAACTTATACTTTATATTAACCAACACATGCAAACTTCTCTCTTTTACACAAATTCAAGAAATGCTGAAAATAGAGCAGCATATATTCTTTGCATACCAAATTAATCATTGACTTGAACATATGGATTAATGAAAATGTTATATTCCAAAATTGCTGTTTTTTGGGTGTTATGTTGCAGTAATCTTTCTAGAGATTCACAGTTTTCTTTAATTAGACTGGCAGCTGAAATGTAAAGTGATAAAGTATCACTAGCCCAGCTCAGATGCTTTACACTTCAATATAAACTTCTGTGTTTTCAGATTGTTTCTGCAATTACTGTAGCTTACATGACAGACATCAGTATGACACTGACAAATTAAAGTCCGTCCGAGGCAAGTGACAATAAAACGTCAACATTCTGCCACTAATAGTAATGGATTTGCATAGGTTCACTAAATCTTCATGCTGAATCTATCATCTCACTGTTAAGTGACGGAAGGTGTCATTAATTGATTCTGCATGTCCTTAGGTAAGCAACAGAATAGCCTTTCTAAGCTGTACTATTTGGAACATGAATAATTCATTCTGAAACTGTTACAAAATATTTTCTTTCATTGCTTTGGCAAAATGAGTTGCTATATTGACGGCACAGAGGGTTGCCAGCCTGCTACCTTTCTGAAAAAGCACTCTGGATTTCAGAACTGCCTCTTTATTTAGATGCTAGCTTATCGCCATTCGTATATGAGTCTGTGTAAAAAGAAACTGAGAGAGAAAGATAACCGTCTTTACAGTAGATTGTTGCTCTATTGCTGTAAGATCAAGTGAGCATTCCACTTTTTACCTAGGCTTTCAGTGACTTGCAAGTCCTGCTCTGTTAAAATGTGGGACTTGAAATACACAAACATAGCCTATTTTTCCCCTGCGGGATAATAACTATCTACCTATCTATCTACTTACACAGAAATACAGATGTTCCTTCCTCTCCCCGTGTCTCTCTTTCATTTATATTCTAAAATGAACTCAAATCTGAAAAAAAAAAAACTAAACTACTGGCCAGTATATGGAGAATGATTCTCAGCTAACCTGCCGAATTTCATCTGAGAAGAGAAGATATCTGTGCGGAAAATTTTAGAGAAAAAAATTGGGAGTGGTCTCCCCTAGACTTTCTCGTATATTCATATATGGGGTTGGATATTTGAGGAGTAAACCACAAGACAATAATTATATTTTTGTATTATGTACGTTGAACCATCAATGACAAATCAAATCAATAATATACTGAACAATTATTATAAAAGTACATTTAAATAAATCAGAATATGCAGTTGCTTGAATGAAAGGTAAAATACCACTTACGGTCAGAAGAATAGCAAAAATTTGATAAAATTAACATTTTGTACCTAATACTTGTATGGAAAATTTGGTTGTCCTAAGTGAAAGCGTACTCAAGTTATCGTGTTTACATACACACTCACAGACAGACACACAGACATAATTTCAAAAATGGTATTTTTTGGACTCAGGGAGGTTTAAAACATCGAGATTCATCAAAATCTCGAAAATAAATTTTTGAAGGATTCCAATATTTTCACTATACTTTGTATAAGAGAAAGTCAGGGAGGTCTAAAACGTTGAGATGCATCAAAATCTTGACATTGAATCTTTGGAGGATTACAATACTTTCCCTATACTTCATATACAAGAAAGTAAAATGTACCTATATGAACATCCAGTAATGAGCCCTAAGGTCAGAATGACCAATTGCTGAGGTCCTGCCTGGTCTGATGACCATCCTGAATGAAGTAGTGAACTGGGGTCAGGACTGGCACTTTAACTAATGCTACCTGAGTCAAGGTACAGTTTTGTTGCCTATCTGAACTTCACCAATATCCTTACTATGCATGAGACGCTCCATGTAATTCACATACAATTCCATATTGTGAAACAGGCTTTCATATTACAATACTCCCAAGGTACTTTATGTCCTTGTAATAATGAAAAAATAAAGATTAGCTTTAAAACAATAAAACATACAAATGTATGGATTAAAACAATACAAATATATGCAATCTTCACCTCTAGTTTTGCAATTGTGAAATTGAATCTGAAATGAAAGTCAACAATTTAACTCATCTTTTATGCTTCTCTACCATGGCACTTTTAAACTCTGTCCTGCCCTTTATAACAAAACACACAGGTCTGGTCAGGTCACATCAGTATGGGAGCATGCACTGGTTCGGCATGTTGCCGCAACTTCCACACGAGGAAACAGCTCAGGAGCCTGGTTGGCAAACCCCCAAGATGACACGCAGTCCTGTCCCACCCTCAGAAAATGACCATCTATCTACCACAGCCAGGTGTTGCGTGGGTGTCCCCTTGGGCTCGTTCAGCCACAAGCCGGATTACCCTCAGGGAATCACGCCACATAGTTGTAGTGCCGTAACTGACACTCCCTCACAATGCAGGTAATGTGCCTCATTCGGGACTCCATGAGCAAACGGTCATTGGACACAAAGTCAAACCAGCGGTACCCAAGGATTCTCTGAAGAGACGCAGTACCAAAGGAGTCTCAGGTCACTAGATAGCGTCCATGTGTTACAACCATATAGCAAAACAGGAAACATCAGGATTCCAAAGACTTAGACCCTCATCCTTTTTACATAAATATCAGCAACCTCATGAGCCCCCATGCTCTCTCAAGCCATCTACTGACTTCATAGGAAGAGTCACCAGAGACATGAATGTCACTGCCAAGGTAAGTAAACTTCTCAACGAGGTTGACACTCTCTACGCAGACAGACACACTGCTGATGGCTTTGCCTAAGAGGTCATTAAAGGCCTGGATCTTGGTTTTTATCCAGGATACTTGCAACATGACACTCAGACTCCTCGCTCAGTCTCAGAGCCCCAATCAAAGCCTCCATTGACTCCGTGAAGATCACTAAGTGAAGATCAGTGAATCTTTCTTCACCAACAGATGGCCCACAGTGACATAGTGTGTGACACAGGTTGTGATATTAAGCAATATTTAACAGACATGTTATGTGTGACTAGCACCAAAATAACATTCCAGTAAGTAACAAAATGTTACAAAATTACAATCAATATATAACAATATCTAGCTGTGCTACCTTTTGAAGACAGGTTGAAATCTAAGTTGCCAACGCAGACTTCAGAATATTCATTATTAATGTTTGCAGTGCATCGTCATTGGAATGCAGTTTGAAATGCATGTAGTAATAAAATGAACGTATTCTTCTTTTCAACAGATGGTGCATCACAAATATTAGCACTGCTGTTATGAATCCTATACCAAATGCTATATAATAGAGACATAGTAACTTAACAGACACATAGATACACTGACACACACACATACAGAATCTTGTCCTTTTATTATGGTGGACTGTTAGTGAGCAACAAAGATCAGTAAAAAATATGTCGGATAAAGCTGTAGTTTTTTTTTTCATGTTTTTGAATTTAAACTACTTTGCTTGTCCACCAGGCCTTTGCAGATTGGAGCCAGCATAATCCTCCTACTCACAGACACTGCTACTTATGCCTGATGGCAGAAGAAAAGTTTAGTGGGTTAGGCACTAATGCAATTACTGAAACTATATGTGAACATGTGTTGTTTTCTGGAGCAATGACAATGAGTTATTCACAGGGAAATCTGCCAGTTTGTGCTGAGCATGCACTCTGCGTGGATTAGGTCATTTCATCATTTCTTATTTTGTTACTGTGCATTACATAAAGCTCATACCTCAAAATCTCTGCATTTTTACAAAAATGCCGGCATCATATTTAAAGTGATTCACTTTGTTTCCTATGTTCAAAATGTATTCAATGTCGAACAAGCTTTGAATGCTACTGTATGTCTTCCTCTGCTTCTTCAATGTCCTTGTATTTTACAGACTTTTATTAAAAGTAACCTTTTCTTTAAAACTGCCTTTGTGTGCTTCTGAAATGGAATACCATTGTGAAAATGATTCATTAATGTGACACCAAAACAATGGAAATATGTGTCAGGTTCATGAGCCACATTTACATATAATATTGTCGTCATTTGTGGCTGAGGCATAAATTGAAAAGACAGTTATTGTCAGCTCAGAGCACTAGCAATGAAGTAAAAACTGAAGAAATCTGAAACATAAAGAAGACATACCACATCTTTTGAAGAAATGTAGCAATTTTTGCTATTTACCTTCCTTCTATGGAATATATGGGCAGATCCAAGGGCTTACTGCAGGAGTTAAGAAGGTAATAATACAACTAGATGGATTTGTTGGGAGTGTTTTTTAAAATTATGAGGATAAAGAACACAACAGCTAAAAGTAAAGAAATAGTAATAAATTGTGACAAAGTTTGTTACTGGCACTCTGAAAATGTGCTAACAGGTGACAAACATAACCATTAAGACCTTTTATGTCACTGCGCTTGTTTGCTGCTTCAGAGTCTAAGGATGACCTGCAGCTTTGTGTTTGACTCTGAACCAGTTAAGCAGTCCATAAAATATTATGTATACAGTGGATTCAGAAAGAAATCCAAATCCCTTCACTCTTTTCACATTTTGCTCTGTTGAATTTTTCCCACATCAAGCAGCATTCAATGTTCCAGAATGACAAAGCATAAACAAGATATCAACATTTTTGCAGATTGATAAAGCAAAAAAACTGAAATATCATACTGACACACATGACTGTGGAGTTGGAGATGGTAAGAATCTACCGATTCTATCTGATTAAACTATTTTTTGCTTCTAGACTTTTGATTAAAAATGTTTAAATTTTGTCTGTTTCACCTTATGTCTAAGCCATGACAACATTACTACAGCCTTTAAACCTAGACTTTAACAGTTTTGAGCACTAAAGAACAGCCGGATGATTCACAGCAGCAGTGATGAAGTGCCTTGTATCTTATACTAGCCATCCACCGTGGCTTCACCTGTGCAATAGTGAAACAGGACAGTAAGGAGGGCTGTGCCCGACTCTCTACTCCTGACGTCACACGTCCCCCTCCCATCGGCCTGCAGCCTCTGTCTCAGATTAGTGTGAATATATCGCTCCTGCTAGCAAACTATGATTCTTAGTGCGATGAGAGAAGTCGCAAAATAAACCATAATGTTTAAGCAAATTATAGGAGAAAACCCAATCTAAATCCGTTAAGTAGTTCTCTCGTTTGCTAACTAAGCAGAGTTAAGGTTACGCCCCAAGGCTGATGCGCGAGTGAGAAGGGCCCTGCCCCCCACCCTGTGGCCCACTGCATGTCACTGAGATTCCCGCAAATAAATCGGTACCACAATCAAACTATGATACTTAGAGCGATGAGAGAAGTTGAAAAATCAACCATAACGTACAAGCAAATTATAGAAGAAAACCCAATCTAAATCCGTTAAGTTTTTCTCTAATATGCTAACTAAGCGGAGTTAAGATTATGCCCCGAGGCTGACACATGAGTGAGGAGGGATGCGCCCCCCTCCCCATCACCCACTGCGTCTCTCTCGGATTCCCATAAATAAATCGGTACCGCAATCAAAAAATGATACTTAGAGGGATGAGAGAAGTTGTAAAATCAAACGGAATATTCAAGCAAATTATAGAAAAAAAACAATTTTTTTTCTCGTGAAAAGACAGACAGACATTGGATTTTATATATATATATATATATATATATATATATATATATATATATAGATGTTGTGTGCTTTCAATCAACATAATAAATGTACAAGTCTAATTACAAATAGAGGAATTGAAGAGTCAGAGTTATAGTTAGTGGTACCACATATTGAGGAGTCGGACTCGGAGTTGGAATTGAAGGTTTTGTGTACTGACTTCACAGCCCTGCTGATATAAGTGCTCAGACCCTTTTCTGCGGCACTTGAAATTTGGCTCGGTTGTGTCTATTTTTGTTGATCATATTTGGAGTCCGTCTGTAGTCAATTCAATTGATTAAATATGATAAGAAAAGGCACAAACCTGTCTACAGAAGGGTCCAGAGTTGACAATATGTATCAGAGTGTGGTAAAGTGAGGTCCGCCGCTGATTTTTTAAAATCGCGGCTTAAGGAGGGGGAGTGGTAGCGTGACGGGAGTGGTTCCCTGGTGTGAAGCGGTGTGGGAATTTCCGCACTTATGTGCATGGATGGCTGCAGAATCACCTGTGTCCGTAATTGATGCCAGGAGCTGCTAATTGCCACACCTGTGCCACGTCCCCACATAAAAAGGAGATGCGTGACTGCAGAGTGGGGAGTTCAGAAAGAAAGAAACAAGGAGGGATGTTAAAGAGAGAAGAAGGCAGGAGGCGTTAAGAGCTGGTGCGGGAGCGAACAAGCAAGAGAGAGCAGGTTTTCTGGTGAAGGCAGACAGCTGGAAGATGAGCCCCTAAGGAGGAGTGTGTGGCTGACACTCGGTGCGGGGTAGTCAGAAATGGTTGCTCCAGCTGAGCAGTTTCGAGAAGCTGGAGTGACCAGCAGTGTTGATGACTTGCTGCAGAAGGCAGCGGGAGTCAAGGAGGCTTGGGAGGGAGAGCCCCAGTGTGAGCGCCCTGGTCGCAGGGGACCCAAGTCTCAGTCCGGCAAGGCAGCTGTACGTAATCAGGGGACGGAAGGCATCCAGACCAGAGGATGGTCAGTTGCACCTGCGGATAGGGCAACTCCCCTGCTGCAAGGCCCGTATGGGAGAAGCAGCGTAGCTGCCAGTTAAATGGAGAAAGCACCCGTTTTTTAAAAAGGGACTTCTTCTAGCCTGTTGATTTTTAACCTTGTTTTAATTGGTTGTATTTATTGGCTTTTAACCTCCACTTTTCACCTCGTTTTTTTTTGTCAACAGAGCAAATTCTAGAAATGACCTTTAATGAAAGCCTTCTACAGAGCACTCTGGACCTCATTATGGGCCGAAGGTTCATAATCCAAAATAACAATGACCCTAAGTGGCTCAGCCAGAAACCAGACTTAAACTCAGTCAAACATCTTTGGAGAGACCTGAAAATGGCTGTCCACCACAGTTTCCACCCAACTCGTCAGAACTCGATATGGAGTGCAGATAAGAATATTAGAAAATCTCCAAAATCCAATGGGTGAAACTTGTCGTGTCACACTCAAGAAGACACCCAAGCTTCAACTATGTCCTCAATAAAGGATGTGAATACTTGGGTTAATGTGATATTTCATTTTTTTTTTATCTATACATATAAAGGAGAGTTGAAATCCGACAGACTGTGTTTGTGTGTTTGTAGAGGGATTGAGAGTTAAGGCGGGTGGGGGAGTCATGTGATCATCTCCCCTCCCATTCACGTCATTTCATTCACTTCATTTCGCTCTGAGCTGAGCTCCGCAGCTGACGCGGTCTTACCGTTCTTTATCCTTAGTGTTTAGTCCTCTCTCCTTTACTGATTTACTGTTTACTAGATGCAGTACTTACTGAATAGTATTTTTTTCTTTAGTGTTTCTACTTAGTGTTTCTTAGTGTTTAGTAGACATGGTGTGCCGGTGTCCCTGGCGGTGTTGCGGTTTACTGTTACTTTCTACTTTGTTTTTGTACTTTAGTGTTTAGTAGACTTTTACTTTATCTCATTTACTGTTGTTTTTTACTGTTGTTCCCGGCGCTGTTGCCCTTTTTTACTTTATCTCATTTAGTGATTTGGTAGATTTTTACTTTATCTCATTTACTGTTGTTCCCGGTGGTGTTGCTGTTTTTCCCATTTCTATTTCTTATGTAGCATGTTCACGTATTAGTCATAGAGAAAATGTATATATTTTGGCTCCAGGACGACAAACCAAAAATGTTGTATAAAAACAAGCTCTATAAGTTGCATGTAGATACATAATTATTCCAACTACAGCGACTGCAGCGAAGCGCACGTGGTCTGCTAGTTTTGAATAAATCTGCAAAAATATCTAAACTCCTGTTTTCGCTTTGTCATCCTAGGGTAAAGAGTGTTGCTTGATGAGGGGTAAAAATTAATTGATTTTAATGCAGGACAGCAACGTAGCAAAATGTGAAAAAAATGAGGGAGTCAGATTACTTTCTGAAGACAGTGTATATTAAAAAGTAAGAATAGTAGAAGAAACTGGCATGATCAAGTAGTGGAAGAGTTATCTAAGTTAACGGAAGTTCCCAAAAGAACAAAAGACACTAAAGTTTGTAATAGTAATGGAAATACACAGCGGTTGTTGAGTTCATTTTGAGTGTACAGAAAAACAGCTCTAAGTGACAAGTGCCTCAAGTCAACCTTGGTGGCAACCTTGAAGCTGAGCAAACTAAAACTAAAAGCCTATGTGGGAAAGAAGTTAACTGGAGATGTGTGGTTTCCCCAGAGACCCCCACACAATTTCCAATACTTCACAAGAGTATTTGTAAACCGATAGCAAATACCATTAGTTTTTCATATAGTTGCCTCATCCAGTGTTCAGGAAACACCCATGAAATAAGCCACCTGTGCTCAAAAGGCGTTTTCACACCTAGCCCAATTGGAGTGTTTTTGTCAAACAATTTCCCCCATGGTCCGATAAGTTTAGCTAAATGTGAACACACCAATCGTACTCTAGTGCAGACCAAAAAAAACTCACCGAGACCCTTTGGAAATGTTGGTCTCAGTGTGGTGTAAAGTGAAGCCTGGAATGCATGACGTATGAATGTGACCAGACACAGGAGTGATGTAACTACAAGAAAATACCGTGCATTATTTCTAAAGGTAACCTCAAGAATAAATCCAGACATGCATACAAGTTCCCACAGCACAACCACTACAAGTTACTATTCGATCAGATCAATTCTAGCACCTGATTCAGACTCAGAGCCTCTATTTCTCTTTTACAAACAGTTCGCAAAGCAATTGACCACATTAAAAAAAAATAATTGTAACTTAGTATGTCAAACTGATCACAATAGCTTTCCAAACAACTGTGTATAGTCTGGCAAAAATAGGAGTTTCTGGGTACACACTTACCAAATGCTCTGTAGAATTCTTCTTTTGATAGATGTTTATCTCCATTATAGTCATCATATTTCAGCAGATCAAATAAAGTACAGTCAGAAAAATCATTGGCCAGTCCTTCTTGTTTTATTACCTAGGATAATGATGAAAACCATAATGAATAATGAATAATGGATGTTTTTGTCTCAATCTTGATTAATGTGCCTTTCATGATGTGCGTAATGTACAATATTCAGTACACATGAAGAAACATAACATTTCTAAAACCGATTAACCCTTTTCTTGGTTGGGGGAACAGGAAGTTATCCAAGCATCATCTGACATAAAGCAGAAATCAGTGATTTAGCATTTCTAACCATTAAACACTTGTCCTGTGTGTATGCTGTGTGCCACAGAAGGGCACCTGAATGAGACAGAATTTCAGCGTTGGCAATAGTGTGCAGTGCCCCTCAAGACGCAGGATAGCTTCAGGCCAAGCACTTTCCAAAAATACCTGACCCTCTCCTTTAAAACAGGTTGAGGCCAAGGAGGAATTCACAAGGTGCCAAAACCTCCTGGCTGCTAGAGAGCACCCAATCCAAGAATGTTTGGTAGCGGGCCATACTGTCCATCCTTTCAGAGGTGCCATCTAAGTAGTTGCTTTGGAGAACCACACTTTAAGAGAAACAGAAGGCTCAAGGGTGTAGCACATTGTACCTGCTGCAAATACCTGACTCCAGAAGTGGAATTTAAAGGGTCCTATGGCCAGAGGTCCACTGACTGTGAAGTTATTAATAGATTGGTGTAACCATCCAACTTAAGGGGTCTAGAGTCTGGAGAGAGTAATAAACAGAGACAGCTGGAGAGGGAGAGCGATGAAAAGTGTGAATGAAGATGAGTGCTTTAGTGTTACTGCAAAATTAGTTCTGTTGTCTATTTTTTCTTGACTTTACTGTTATGATTTTTATAATATTAATTTTGGATTTAAAAATGCATTTATCGTATTAACAGTTTTGCTTTGTTATCAATAGTGTTTTGTTTTGTGTGGGCTCGGGCATTTTGTGTGATACTAAGGAATTATAGCCCACTCAAGCTGAGTGACGTCAGGGGCGGAACAGTAGAAAGCTGCCACTGTACACTTCCTGTTATCCGAGTCTGCGGATAAACTTTTTAAAATCATTACCATGCAATTATACTGGTCTGTGCCAAAATCCTCGAAAGCAGACAAATTGGTGTACTTTATAGATTTTGGTGTGCTGGATCCATTTCTGAAACTGCAATTCCTCATACAAAATGTAAAGATTTATTATTATTACTGCAAGATATTTGATTTAATTAAAAAAGTTTTGTTGATTTTTTAAAAATAACTTAGGTTTGTTTGATGGCATAAGTATCTTAAGTAGAAAAATGGTAGTTTTTCTTGTTCTTAATGTTAGTTGAGGAGGAAACAACCCAGAATAGAGTATTTGCTCAATTTTTTTGCTCTCAAATCAGATTTTTTTTCCTCTCTTCTTATTCCCTCAAAATAGCCAGTAATTTATACTTAGGGTAGAAAGATGTCTATTTATTGTCCAGCAGAAAGAAATTAGTTGCTTAAACGGTTTCAACACAAAGCCATTGCCCAAATGGAGAGTGGAGTGAGTCTGTGTTAGCAGAATTCAGTTTATCATTACACCATAAAACACGTTCAGAAGGTCACAAGAAGAAGTAGCTACTATTTGTAAGTAATAATTATATTTCAAATTATTGTATGTGTAACCTTCATCTTTCTTTTACCGGGTTTGGATTCATCCCCATCAAATCTATAAAGAACAGAAAACATTTTTTTGCAGACCAGCAGTAGTAACGGTATATGACATTTTTCTGGAAAAATGACCTTCTGTTTCTTGTTTCTACTTTGAAATCAGGCTTGTCGTCAGGGCATTTTGATTTCCCAGCAATTGAACTTGTCTTTGAAATTAGACTACGTCTCTTCCCCTGATGTCTGCATTTAAAAAACTCCACTAGCTTTATCACTTAACAGAACAGGTGTAGTCCTGTGGTCAGTAAATAGGAGAACCAACCAGCCATGTAAGCAAGGGTTCAATGACCATTTACACAGGCTCAGAAAGGTTGTAGAATTGCTATTTTAGTAAATATTTAGTTCTCTCTGTGGTTATCCCTTACTTGACACGTTTATTGCTCATTTTTGGTGCAGTGATTGGCCACAAGGACTTCTTCCAAAAAACTGCTTATTGTCCAGAGCCCGAGCTTATCACATGACCTTTTGGTTTCTTCTAGGAAATGACTGTGTGACACTAGACCATAGCAAGGCCCACTCACTTTACACCAATTTACTCACATTACACTAATTTAGCATCACCAGGTATCCTATCAGCATGTCCTTTAGGTATGAAAGGAAAATTGTGTACTGGGGAAAATCCATATTAGCAATTAAACAACATGCAGACCCCACACAGCCAAATCCTTGGTGGTGTCCTGCAGCAGTGCTCACTAGTAAGACATTATGTTTGTTATGGTGATGCATTAATATCTCTACTGTCACACATGTGCGACTACGAGGGAGCTGAGTGGACCAAGTGGAGGTAATTACCCGCCAGGCCAAATCTGCCTGAATCATCATCACGTCTGGCGTCCAGACAGACGTCACCTCCGCTTCCAGTGGCCAGACTGAGGTCACCTCCGATTCTGCCGCCCAGACTGACGTCACTTCCGATTTCAGCCAAATGACAACACTTCCGCTTTTCGACTTATAAAGCAGCCATCTTTTCTTAGCCCCATCAGTTCAGTTTGAAACTCAATGAGAACACATCTCATCCTGTTTCTCTACCCTTTTGCAGCCAGGGATAATATACGGGTGGCTGCCCCAAACCTTTTTTGTGTGTTGAAACCGATTTTTTCAAACTGCTCATTTTGCAAGTTTTAAATTTCATTTCAGTTTCTCTGAGTTTTCTTATCTCTATATTTTAAACATAAGCCAGCCTAAACAACATGCATAATTTGATATTTTCAATACTTAACTATGCATAAAGCAAAAATAATCATTTTGATAACTTAAGATTTCTTCTCATTTTGGATGATAACATTTTGGTCTATACTGTGAAAAATCATTAAAAAGTTTGCCTTTAGGTGGTTGCAAAAGCTTAGAAAGAACAGATGCATTCACAGTCTTTTTGCTTTCTCTCTGTTTTTGGCAGTCAAATTCAATGTTAGCTTTAATTAGCACTTTTTAAAATTAAAAATAATAGTCTACTCTAAACATCTTAACTTGCAATTCTCAATTCTCTTCTCAGTTTTTCACCGATATAAGAAAACCTAATGTAGAAGTAAAAAACTGTGAGTTCCAAACAATTTTGACAATGTGGCAGACTCCTCTTATATCCATCTCAGAGTCTTTATATGACAAAAGAATTATTGTGATTGTCCGTTTGTATAACTGTTTCACAACTGTCATGATTTTTCAGTTTTCAGAAATGTTGATTTTTTAAAAAAATTGTTTAATTACACAGGACAATGAGGATTTTGCTTCCAGAACACTTTAGGATGTATCTAATGGATTATGGCCAGTTGATAACAAAAATCAATTTTTATTGCAATCACCTAGTTTTGTGACTTCCTCTTTTATAAAAAGCATACATATATTTAACCATGAACGTCTGTGGTGATCTAAAAGTAGTGGCACTGCTAGTAGGAATGCACCCAAGATACCCCAAGTCCTGTTGTTTCATTTGTAAATGAGACAGCCAGGCTAAAGAATCTCATTTCTGGCTGCTCTATAAGCAGGTTGTTCCATGGCCGACCATTTGTCGACATGACAAAGATAGTTTTGGCTCCTCTTCATATAAAACTTGAAATAATGGAAAACTTTGTGAAAGCAATGAACAGGGAAGGTGGAAGTTTTGATAGGTGAGACAGATGTTTCCAAAAATAACTGGTGCCAAGATTAAGAATGGCATTTTTCTGGGCCACAAATCAGACACATCCTCAATTCTGATATACCTTCTTAATCCCCGGGAGGAAACTGTCCTTTTGCATGACCTTTGAGCATACGCTCAGCCATTATACTGCATTCCTGAAGCAATTTTCAGGGTAAGGGCCTTGCACAAGAGCCCAATGGAGTAGGATCCCTTCTAGCAGTAATATTTATATGCTGATTAACCCAATTACCAGATGTCCAAAAATTACAAATACTTGCGCACTTCAGTATGGTCTCAGTTAAGTCTGAAACCTGCTTAATAACTGTGTTGGGCTCCCTTGGTATAAATGAAGGAATTTTCGAACCATGCAGATTCTCTGATTATTTAATAGAGAGAGAATCCCTGACAACAACATCTCAAAAAACCAGCAGCATATTTGTGAAAAAATGCACACTGGGTCTCCTGTATAAGTTTCCCCATATAACAGATATAGGTACATATAAAAATTTGAAAACAATTATTCACCACCTTGCGTTGACCCCCACCACCCCACTGAATATAAATATTTGCATCTGGCCTTCACAGTTTAATGAACTTCTCTAACTCCACTTGTTACCGAGTGTGATGGCCATAATGTCATAATGTATGGCAATAGACTCTGAAAATGAGCACTTCGATATACTGTATTATGACCAATTCGTTAATTTAAAGATCTGATCA
The DNA here is from genome assembly GCF_016835505.1 of Polypterus senegalus. Classification (NCBI taxonomy): domain Eukaryota; kingdom Metazoa; phylum Chordata; class Cladistia; order Polypteriformes; family Polypteridae; genus Polypterus; species Polypterus senegalus. The sequence continues at coordinate 21,191,570 of NC_053157.1, forward strand.
ATCACTTTATATATATATATATAATGTTGATAAGAGCAAAACTAGTGATTACTAAATAAAATTCCCACCTGTGACAATTCACTGCTGTCTACCAGCCCGCTGTTGTCTGAGTCAAAATATCTGAACATCTGATCTACCAGGAGTTTCTTCAAGGATGTCTTCTCTTCACTGTCTTCCTCTTCTCCTTCTTTAACATATTTTTGATTTTGCAGGTCCAGCATTCTAAATTTTAATTTATCATATTCAATTGTCTTACATTTGTCACCTGTAAAAAAAATGTAAAAAAGTTACTGTTGTAATTTATATAAAAAAATGCAAGTACAACATTGAACTTTAACATGAAGCAATGGTAAAGACTGGAAGCTTTTCATATTGGCATTAGCAACCTTTTGTTACATGAGCAACATGGAATACTCTTCACTGTTTCTGAAATGAAAGAAATGAGTAGAACTGAACTTAACAAAAAGAATTATTTTAAGATCACCTCCTACTGATTATTAAACGACTAGCTGTTTTGACGGATCTACGATAGTTGGAAATGTAAGTAAATAATGCAGACCTCAGGATTAACATTGGCTGTGCACCACCTATTGGAATGAATTTTGTAATGCATGTAATAATAAAATGCCTTGCATCTGTCATTCCAAAAAATGGTGCTTCACAAACATCTGTAGACAGTAAAATGCATTGTGTCTTTCATTCCAACAGATGGTGCTTTACAAATATTTACAGCAATAAAATGCATTGCATTTTTCATTCCAATGGATGACATTTCACAAACATTTGCAGTTATAAAATGCATAGTGTTTCACGTGCCAACAGGTGGTGTATCATGATCATTAGCACTGCCTTTGTGAATCCCATGCCAAATGGCATATAACAGAGACAAAGCAACCTGATGGACACACAGACACTTGGGATTAAATTAATGATGAAAATATATCTTGCAGTGGCAAACTAAACAGTACCAAAATTACTCAATAAGTAAAAATAGAAATAACTTCAAATATATCACCAAAACTGCTTTGTTGGGTTGGATCTCACTTAAAGAATATAGCTTGAAATCTGTTTAATTTACATGTACAATAACGGCTGTTTAAAAGAATTTTAACCCTTCAGAATAGAGTCTACCTAGAAGCTTCTAAGAGTCAATCACCTCCATGTACTGTACAAGATCTTAATAAATGTGTTATTTAGTCCTAAAATGCCTTACAAAGTGCTAATGATGCCTTTTAAAACAAAGCTACTTGGATCAGGAGACTCATGGATATGTCCTGGGTTCAAAACCTGTTCCTGGTCAGTGATCTGTGTGGGGTTTCCTTTGTGAATATTCCAGTTTTCCTTCACATTCCCTAAAATATGAGTGTTAGTTTAATTCTGTTGTGATGTTCTTCTCTTTCTTCTTCTTATATTATGTTTTAATTTTGATTGTTATCTACACTATGTAAAGTCCACATTAAAGTGTATCCGGAAAGTATTCATAGCACTTTTTCCACATTTTGTTACGTTACAGCCTTATTCCAAAATGGATTAAGTTAATTTTTTTCCTCAGAATTCTACACACAACACCCCATAATGACAACGTGAAAAAAGTTTACTTGAGGTTTTTCCAAATTTATTAAAAATAAAAAAAACTGAGAAATCACATGATAAGTATTCACAGCCTTTGCTCAATACTTTGTCGATGCACCTTTGGCAGCAATTACAGCCTCAAGTCTTTTTGAATATGATGCCACAAGCTTGGCACACCTATCCTTGGCCAGTTTCGCCCATTCCTCTTTGCAGCACCTCTCAAGCTCCATCAGGTTGGATGGGAAGCGTCGGTGCACAGCCATTTTAAGATCTCTCCAGAGATGTTCAATCGGATTCAAGTCTGGGCTCTGGCTGGGCAACTCAAGGACATTCACAGAGTTTTCTTGAAGCCACTCCTTTGATATCTTGGCTGTGTGTTTAGGGTCGTTGTCCTGCTGACAGATGAACCGTCGTCCCAGTCTGAGGTCAAGAGCGCTCTGGAGCAGGTTTTCATCCAGGATGTCTCTGTACATTGCTGCAGTCATCTTTCCCTTTATCCTGACTAGTCTCCCAGTTCCTGCCGCTGAAAAACATCCCCACAGCATGATGCTGCCACCACCATGCTTCACTGTAGGGATGGTATTGACCTGGTGATGAGCGGTGCCTGATTTCCTCCAAATGTGACGCCTGGCATTCACACCAAAAAGTTAAATCTTTGTCTCATCAGACCAGAGAATTTTGTTTCTCATGGTCTGAGAGTCCTTCAGGTGCCTTTTGGCAAACTCCAGATGGGCTGCCATGTGCCTTTTACTAAGGAGTGGCTTCCGTCTGGCCAATCTACCATACAGGCCTGATTGGTGGATTGCTGCAGAGATGGTTGTCCTTCTGGAAGGTTCTCCTCTCTCCACAGAGGACCTCTGGAGCTCTGACAGAGTGACCATTGGGTTCTTGGTCACCTTCCTGACTAAGGCCCTTCTGCCCCAATCGCTAGGTTTAGATGGCCGGCCATCCCTAGGAAGAGTCCTGGTGGTTTTGAACAACTTCCACTTATGGATGATGGAGGCCACTGTGCTCATTGGGACCTTCAAAGCAGCAGAAAGTTTTCTGTAACCTTCCCCAGATTTGTGCCTCGAGACAATCCTGTCTCGGAGGTCTACAGACAATTCCTTTGACTTCATGCTTAGTTTGTGCTCTGATATGAACTGTCAACTGTGGGACCTTATATAGACAGGTGTGTGCCTTTCCAAATCAGGTCCAATCAACTGAATTTACCACAGGTGGACAACAATTAAGCTGCAGAAACATCTCAAGGGTGATCAGGGGAAACAGGATGCACCTGAGCTCAATTTGGAGCTTCATGGCAAAGGCTGTGAATACTTATGTACATGTGCTTTCTCAATTTTTTTATTTTTAATAAATTTGCAAAAATCACAAGTAAACTTTTTTCACATTGTCATTATGGGGTGTTGTGTGTAGAATTCTCAATTTAATCCACTTTGGAATAAGGCTGTAACATAACAAAATGTGGAAAAAGTGATGCACTGTGAATACTTCTGGATGCACTGTATATAACACTAAAATGGACCCATGTAATTTATGCCAAAACAACATATACATTGAGATTGTTTTTCCACATAAGAAATAACAGATGTTGTCAAGAAGACACAAGTCTGATAAAATACAGTATAACTCCGCAGATGTAAAATTTTAGTGTAATGTAAGATACATCACCTCAAACACATAGCAATGTACTCTATTTGTACAAGATGTCATAGTGTCTGGAATGCATTTCTAGGCCAAAAAACCATGACAGTTTGTCACCATTTCAAATAATCAGGATAATATTTGCAAAACCACATGTCCCAAGACGTATATATGTTAGGCTAATTGGTGATTCCAAAATGGCCCTTGTAAGTGAAATATTTTCTGTAGGTATGGTAAAAGTGTTCAAACTGCCTGCCCGCTAAAGCAGGCCATCCTGACAGCATTTGTGTCAGTATATCAAGTTAGAGAAGAGATCATGTAACATTTTAAATTTACCTATAAGAAGTTCAAGCTATGAACCAGGGGCCTCATGCATAACGACATGCGTAGAATTCACACTATAACATGGCGTAAGCACAAAAGCAGAAATGTGCTTACGCACAAAAAAATCCAGATGCATAAATCTGTGCGTTCCCCACTTCCACGTCCTTCCGCTATATAAATCCCAGTCAGCGTGAAAAGTAACACACGTGCACGCGCCTGCTGTCCCGCCCCGTCTCCTCCCAGAATTACGCCTCTTTGAATATGCAAATCTATATAAATAGCCCTTCAGCTCAGCGTTCTGTGAAAAGGCAATGGCAAAAGCATGGGAGGGAAAAAGAAGTAGTTCAGCGAATACCGAGTGGAGGAAAGGAAAAACATACTATTTGTTGGTTTAAACAGTGGTATAAACAACAAAAGGAAGTTGATCGAGTGAAATACAGAGTCGGAGAAACTGGAAAGCTCAAGTTCACAAAGTCTTACAGTGCCTGAAATAAAAAAGAAGCTGTCAGATATCAAAGTCGCCGTGAAAAGGCGAGTTGTAGCCTACCGTCTGAGAGTCATATGAAAGCTTATTAAGGTACAGAGAAAAAAAAAAAAGGCACACAGTGGAGAAAAGGCACAAAATGTGAACTTTAATGTCGAAATTTCCACTTTAGTCACGTAGTTTATTTTGTCATTAAAGTAGAACATTATAAACTTCATCTTAAAATCGTTTAATTTACTAGTATCTCAAATCCCATCGTAACTAAAGTAGCACATTAAATACTTTGTTTTGTATTTGATCTTCTATGTCCTCTATGTGTGTGAATCACTACGTGCATCCGGGCTTTCTAATCCTCCGACAGGACACAGAATCCATTACATTTATAATATTACAGCTCTCTGAATAATTAGCATGCTGAGATGTATACTTGATATCATTTTCATGATGGTAGGAGTTAAAGCATGATATTAAACATAGGAACACAGAGGCGCAGTGATTGTGCGCGACCTGCGATGAAATAATTTATTGCAGCAGTACTGTCTCTTTCAAATGTACTAACACATAATTACTGTACTTACTTTTCTTTCTCCAAATACCCAATCGCCACACAATCAGCTCTGTAATAGATGTTAAGCCATCTGTAAGCTTAGAACGCTGATTCTTCAAAACGTTTAAGGAACATTGAAATATCTTCGTAGTACATGTTTAATTATTCTAACCTTCCAGTGTCACACCAGTCCCAGCAAGCATACAGCACAAGGCAGGAACAATCCGTGAACTAGCGCAGCAACACCGTGTCCTCACATGTTTAATTATTAACAATATAGATTATTTAAATGAAGTTAAAGTTTTATCTGTATAATATAATAAACATATTTTGCTGCATTTCATCTTAAAAATGATATTGTCATCATATGTAAATACGCGCTTTATAAAGTATTGCAGGTTGTGCAATATTATAACTGTAGTGCAAGTTTACAGTCAGGTGATTGTAATAATAAGTACAAACAGTTCTACAAGGAGCACTTGATGGACTGATTGAGTGCATTTATAGTTCTTGGGATGAACCTGTTTCTGAATCTAGTGGTCAGTACAGGAAAGATTTTGAAGTGTTTGCCGTGTGAGAGCAGTTCAAATAGGCAGCATGGCTGAGGCAGCATGTGCTTGATGCTGTATACCAATAATTCTCTTTCCGATCAGCTACTCTGAGGGTGCAGTGAGAGTAATGGTTGATCTGCTGTGGCAACCCCTAACAGGAGCAGCTGAAAGAAGAAGAAGAAGAAGGTGCAGTGAGAGTAATAACGCTAAAGCAGCAATGATATTTAGAATAGTTTGGCCATTCCGTGGACCATTATATTGTTACAGGTTAATTACAATCATATGGATTAAACTAATAAACAATATGCAGTTAATTTCAGTGTATTTATAAAGCCACATCAGGGATGTGGATCTAAAAAAGAAAGGGTAACCACACATGAACAGTAGCACTGCTTTGATGCTGGGTGCTGCCAGTCTGCAAAACCGAGCGCAGAACTTGCGTACGCCAGGGTATGAGTTACCGTGGAAATGTGCGTGGCTTTACGGCAAGTTTAGGTTTTATACAACGCGATTTGAACGTGGAAACAGGCTTACGCAACATTTTTGTGCATATGCACCGTTTATACAAGAGGCCCCAGATGTTTACCCAATACATTTAACATATTCACTGTTTTGGGAGTTTTGGACAAAATTAAGGATGTTACTAGGATATACCATTCATCTCTGTGCTGATTGATGCAAATATTCTTATATAAAATGCTACTGTGGCTGTTCATTTGTCTGTCCAGGGTTTTAAATCACCTGTAGCTCGCAAACCAAAACTATTAACCTGAAATTTGTTACACATATACTACTTGATGTCTACTATCCACATTCAGGGTGATGATTGACCTCCAAGGTTATTCCTCTTTTAATTTTAATTTTATTTTAGTATAGAACCAACTCTCGTCAGCTGCCAGCCGGGCGGCACATGCATATGGGCGCCGTTCTCATCATTACCACCTTCGCCGTCACTTCATATTTGAAATCATTCTTGAGGCACATTGATGACTTACTGTAAGTGCCAGCTTAAGTGAAAAATTAAATAAAACGTAATAAGTAATTGCAACACAAACACTGACTTAATCAGTTTTAATGTGAAAAGATGCCGACGCAAGAAGAGAAGATGCAGGCTGCTAGGGTGGAGAAAAGAAGAGCTGCTCTGGAACCTCTGAGCAAACGAGTATGAAAACAAAGAATACTGAAGTCAAGTGTATTCACTGCACATTACCATGCAGTGCGCTGTTACCGGTTAAAATATATTTAAATATGTTATGTAAATTAACCTAACTGATAAAGAAGGCTGTTCTGTTTGATTTCTTCTGTCTTGCCATGAGAACTCTGCTGTTCACATGGTTAGGCTCCACCAGTTGGGGTATAATAAAGGACATCCATCTTGAATTTCATTTGTAACCACTACTCATGACTATTCTTTATTCAGTGAAATTTTTCTTTAACTAACATGTGAATATATGTGTGAATGGGACCTCCAAAGGACTGTTGCCCTCTCCAGGAATGGTTCCTGCTTTCTGCCAGAACTAACTCTTGTCCCCCATAACCCTGAATTGGATTAAGGAGGCTGAAGAATGTTATTATGAAGAACAGTGAGACCCATTTTGACATGGATGATTTTTTTTTGTTTATGAGATTTTTATATTTCAAAAGCCTAACTGGATATGTTTTTATGTACAAGTCTGAATTTTATTTCTGTTTGAGAAAGACTTCAATTTTTATTAGTTTAATCCTTAACTGTATCTTCATTGCTATTTTAGAAGCCACTATGTGTGGATAATGGGTTGATAGGGGATCTTGCCTGGTTGTTAAGGACTTCCTTGTGTCATGATGGTGCGCTATAAATAAATTACACTGCAGCGCAGGACCCCCTTTGCCCAGATTTGATCAATGAACAAGTCTGGTTAGATTTCGACACTCTGGTTTTGCTCTATTGTTTTAATTCTGTTCTTGTCTTGGTGTTTTGGCTCTGATAAAATGATAGAATTCTGGTGAAAGACTCTGCAATTTTTGTTCGACTGCTATTATAGCTAAACCCTGTGGCTTGAAAAATAAGTCACAATCCTCATCCATTTGTGCTTTTGATTCTGCTTTCAGCGTTAGGGAAAGACCTCTTTTTGTTGTTTTTATTTTTTTTATTTTATCCATGAAAGAAATAGCATGTCTCCCAGATTAGCTGCTTTAAATGTCATAGCAGTTACTCTTAAATACTCATCACCAGAAGATTACCTGGGGTGGTCAAACAGGCAGTGGGCGTCTGCACTGCAGAACTGTCAGGTTCTCATAACTGGTAGAGTATAACAGTTCATGCTGTTACAGTGCATCTATTAATCACTTACAGTAATTTAACAAGACCTTGACAAAAGGCTTTTTTAAAATTTTACACAGCAATAAATGACTAATAGTCACACAAGAACATGACCTTAAAGGCTCTTTTCTAAAGTGTTGTCAAAAGAACTTATTATCAAGTGACACTTTTCTATATAATATTTGCACTTCTGTCATTCTCAACATAAACCTCATTCAGCACCTCTGGCTTTTCATTACCTGTTTTTTTATTTTTAATACTTTTACTATTTTAAAATACATACTTTTAATATAATGGATTCTCAATGAGGTCATATGGGATTTAAGGTCTACTGGTGAGATGTCTTGCTATGTGAGATGATGTCTCGGCTTTAGAAAGTGTAATTTTCCATTTTCTGCTTCAGCTAGAAATGCCAGCTGTGCCACAAAGTGAAATGTTTGTCATTAGCTTCTTGCTATTAGACAGTTGCTACAGCTCAGTTGTTTGTATAAAGGTTAGAACGTTAGTAATTCATAAAAATCATAATTGCAGTGTAATGATTCACATTTACTAATGGCGTCTATATTAAACTTGTGTCCTGGAATAATGAAGAGAAAATATATAATTGCAGATGTGTGACTTCAAGAGTTTAAATTGGAAGAAGGAACTGCTAAGACCAGTACTTGATTATGTGAGAGAGTACAGAAGTTAAAAATCAGAAAAGGAAATTACAAAAAAAGAACATCTTATTATGTTACAAGTCTACCTAACTTGTTCTAAATAGACAAGTATAAACCAAAGGGACCCTTTCATTTTTTACGTCCCCTCATAATGTCCTGTTTCTCTGGTTCGCTTTCATTCTGCTCTCAGGATACCCTGCTCAACTGCTCATTTCAGTCTTCGACTGGGCTCTACATGAAGATGTTGTTACATTTCCTTATTATTATCCTTATTTTACCGACAGAAATCTGCCAGGCTAATATGGTGGAGAATTTTTAAAAACTGCTAAAAATGGCTTTCTCATAGCTTTCTTTTTAGTGTAACCCTGACATTCTGTTTTTACATTGAATTATCATTTTTATCATGGCTCCACAATCCATACTAACCCCAACTTTCTCTGCTGTTCTTTTTCCAGTTTTCTGTGGTGGCAATCTGCGCCACCACCACCTGATCAGGGTACCACGCAGTCCCTACATTGATGGATTGAAGGCCAGAGGTCCACATGACTATCGTCGTCTAATTCTTCCATGTGAAGCCTGAAAACCATGAGGACTGATTGAGATCATTTGGTAGAATGCCTAGTGTGGGCTGGGTGGTCTTGTGGCCTCAGAACCCCTGCAGATTTTGTTTTTTTGCTCTAGCCCTCTGGAGTTTTTTATTTTTGTTTGTCTTTTCTGTCCTCCTGGCCATCAGACCTTACTTTATTCTTTGTTACTTAGAATTGCCTGATCTTATTTTTATATTTTTCTTGTTTCTTTCTTCATTTTGTAAATCACTCTGAGCTACATAATTAGTCTGAAAACATGCTATAGAAATAAATGTTGTTGTTATTGTTGTTATGAGGTCAAAGGATCATATGGGGTTGTAAGAGTGGGAGTTCTGTACAAAAACAAAAGCACACAAGCAAGACCCTTATTTTTTCCTGTATGTATGTATGTTCATACAATGAACAGCAGGTGATGGGATATAGAAGCAGGTGTCATAATGTTCTTTGCTTTAATTCTCTAAACAACATTCTGTTTCCAGTAAGCAATTATTTAATGTTACCTTGCTATGGATTTACAAAATGAGTAATTAGCCCTAATTTTACTTTAAAAGGCCAAGGATAACTGATCTTTATATATGTGCTGCAAACACTACGGCCTACAAATTTCCATGCTAGGCATATCTTCTATCAAAAATTGAAAATGGAAATTAAGGTTAGCCTCAAAACAGAGCTTTTACTAATACCCCTCTGCCTAATACTCACATTACATCAGTTTCTATGAAGTTGACTACATAATATCCAACATGAGATCTTTTGGCCACTTTTATAGGGATACACCAAACTGAGACACAGGAGCACACTCAGGAAGTAACTAGCCAAGATAAAAATATGAGACCCCAGTTAGGCACCATTCCACACTCCGTCTTTGGGATTTAGCAGACAATACAACACACCTCAGTCTGACGTCTTTTGACCAAATAAAGATATTTCATTTGTTCTACCAGTAGAGAACTGAGCAGATTTAGAATTATAACTGTACCAGGAGATGAAGCTCAAGTCTAAGGGTTGAAACCATTCATCCATTTATCCACCCATTTTCTAATGCTTATCTGGGTCCAGGTCACAAGTGAAGCAGTCTTAGCAAAGATGCCCAGATTCCCCTTTTCACTGCCACCTCCTCTAACTCCTGCAGGTGGATATCAAGGCATTCCCAGGCCAGCTGAGAGATATAATCTATACAGAATGTCTTTGACCTGCTCCAGCATCTCCTCCCACTTGGACATGCCCATTCACACTTCCTTATGGAGATGTCTAGGGGGCATCTTAATCAGATGCCCAAACCACTTCAACTGGCTCCTTTTGATGAGGAGTAGGAGAGGCTATGCTTTGAGAAACTCCCAAATGTTTGCGCTTCTCACCATATCTGTAGTGCTGATCCCAGACACCCTGTAAAGGAAGCTCATTTTAGCTGTTTGTATTCACGATGTACCGTATATACTTGCGTATAAGTCGGGTCTTGAAACTTGAAAAATTGATCATAAAATCAGACCACGACTTATACGCCCATTCAAAAATACACTGAATTTTTTTTTTATATCTTCTTGCTTCCTCCAATCTGCCACTAGTTTCTCAGATACATTGAATTTTGTTGCAGCAGCGTAGTTACCAATTTATTTCACCACTTCAATGAAATTAATTTAAAACCAGCTTCATATGTTCTTCTGATCGAATGTTCCATCGTAGATAAAGGATGCTCTTACGATAAAGGTGTATGAGGGTGTGAGATGCAAAAAACAGGGTGGAGTGGTGGCTCTGAGGCTAAGGATCTGTGCTGGTATCCAGAAAGTTGCCGGTTCGAATCCCCATCACTGCCAAAAGAGATCCTACTCTGCGGGTATGCGAAAACTAACAAATTCCTAATACAAGAAATTGATTAATGCGAAATAAAGAACAAACACACAAAACAGTGTAAATATTACATCGGAGTAGTTTGGGTATTACCATGTGGTCACGCAGGCACAATACACAGAAAAAAAGGCAGTGTGCTCCGTGGTTACTCTCTCAGGTAGGTGTAAGCGTGTCAGTTTTCCGCATTCGACTTATACGACCAACATTATAAAATACCGGAAATTATATGATAAAATAAAGCCCCGACTTATCTACGGGAGAACTTAAACACAAGTATATAGGGTTGTTTTTTTAGTCGCTGACAATGACCAGAGATGAGGGCAGGAATGTACATTGACTGGTAAATCAGGAGCTTTGTCTTTTGGCTCAGTTCTCTCTTCATTACTACTGACCAGTATGACACTGCTTCGATTGGCCTATCAATCTCCTTCTTCCTTCTTCCCTCAATCGTGAACAACACCCTGAGATACTTACAAACTCCATAAATTCTTCATATCAACAAGTAATTTAACCATCATGTCAATATGACACGCTGCCTATAACTTACTGTAAACTCTGATGTTTTATAAGCATTATGAAGAACACAAGAAGTCTTTGTTAAGGTCTTGTTACATACGAGTAAATGAGTAGTAGATGCATTTCTTCAGTACCTAAACTACCACAAAATTTGTTTACTGTTGGAATTTGAAGCGTAATAACTGAAGATCTTAATGACTGTTATTCTCTGTCATGCATGTTGCATTTATTACCTTAGCAATTTTATAAAAACATGTCCAAATCCCTCTATTGCATTTCTGAGGTATCGCTTTTGTGGTTGTGCAGAGTCAAAGCGATGCCTTAACCCTGGAGTTCTTAACCTGAAGTTCGTAGACCCCTAGGGGGGTCCATGGATGGGTTTCACGGAGTCTGTGAGAGTCAGATGAAAACTAATATTTATATTCACTATACAGCTCAGTACTGTTGTTTAAAGGTTACTTTGGCTCAGGTGACCTTAAAGTTGAAACATGGATTCGTAATCCTTTCCTAGCCGACATAGACTGTATCAGTGATGAAGACCTTGTCAAAGATGGCCTCATTGACCTGAGGATAAAGGAAATGTTACAAGATGAGTTCAACTCGAAGAGTCTTGGAGAATTCTGGTGTGCATTGACATAAGCCAACCCTCTGGTCTGGTAAAGTGAGCTATGAGTGCTCTGATTCCCTTTGCTATTACATACCTTTGTGAACCAGGGTTTTCAGAACTTGTTTCTATTGTAAGCTTTATAAACTCTTTTGGGACCCCCCAATGGGGTGACACGCTGTACAGCATCCTGAAGAGTCATTGCCGCGTCTGTGGAAGACAGCCTATCAGTTGCTAGGGCAACCACAGGCTCCCACTGCTGCAGCGGCATGCAGCATAAGTAAATCCCAGCCAATCACGTTCATATAAGTGCCTGTCGTCAATGGGTGATGCAAGGAACATTATAAATGCAAGGAACAGGATTACTTGGCCACGACCCTGCCTGACTGCTGCGTCTGTGTATAAGAAAGCAGTAGATCCTGCTACAATAAATAACTGTGCTGCTCCTGATTCAAGCTGAAAAAGCTGTTTTTGCTAAAGTACTGAGACTCAGCCTTGTGTTTGTGGTGCAAGACAGGGACTCACATGCCACACTATCAAAAAGAAAAGTCGAAATAGATTGGATGTCAAACATGATATGCAAGTCTCCTTTTCGAAAACCACTTCACACTCTCATATTCTTATTCAAGTCAAACAATAACAACCTTCTCCTTGAAACAAAGTAGATAATGAGAGAGTAGATGTACTGGTAGTAGAACATGAGTAGTAGTAGATCTGTTTTAATTTACACAAGAGGATTGTATTTCATAATTATAATGAGTGGCCATTATTTTTTGCATAAAAAAGGAGTGTTTTTTTAGATTGTTTATTTTATAAAAGGTTAATTTCTGAAGAATGTGGAATTTCCCATTCTGTCACATGCATCCCAATTTTATTATTTTGGTGTTTGCTTGACAAAGTTAATTTGCCTTGTCCTCTGTTAAAAAATATTATGTTTTTCAGTGTACTGAATTCACCCTGTCAAACTCATATTTAGGGTTTGTTTGAACTGTATGTGTGCAACAGCAGTTACAGACGCTTTGTTTTTAATAATCTCAGCTTTTCCATTTTTATTTTGGATATACAATATTCATTAAAAGTGTGATTGTTTAACAGAAAATAATTAGCCTAAGCCCTTGCTAAGAACATTCATCTTTTGTGTGTACCAATCTTTATGTATTATCACTACATGTCACTTGTTTAAGACCTATCTATGTATGAAGGCTTTTTTTCTCATGATCTCAGCATTTACTTTTCTACATTTTGATACTGGATATTTATTATTTTTGGGACCTTGTAATGACAATGATTTGCTGTGTCTTGGTATTCTAGGAACTGTCGGTGCGTGTAAAGATTCCAAAGCTTTGTTTCTGATGATCATAGCATTTCCTATTTTGTCTTTCGGATCAAATGCTTTTTTTTTTTTTTTACTTTTCGCTTGTTTAGTGATAACAATCTAACTTTCCCATATGAAGAAAACTACAGTTTTCTTTCAACCAACGTCTGTCTGTTATGTGACTACAGTGCCTTTAAATAGGATTCACCCCCTAGAAGTTTTCACATTTTTATTATTATAGTCAGATAGATAGATATGAAAGGCACTATATAATAGATAGGTAGATATATGGATAGATAGATAAGGTGCTATATGATAGATAAGGTGCTATATGATAGATAGATAGATAGATAGATAGATAGATAGATAGATAGATAGATAGATAGATAGATAGATAGATAGATAGATAGATAAATAAGGTGCTATATGATAGATAGATAGATAGAGTGAAAGGCAACATATAATAGATAGATAGATAGATAGATAGATAGATAGATAGATAGATAGATAGATAGATAGATAGATAGATAGATAGATAGAGTGAAAGGCAACATATAATAGATAGATAGATAGATAGATAGATAGATAAGGTGCTATATGATAGATAGATAGATAGATAGATAGATAGATAGATAGATAGATAGATAGAGTAAAAGGCAACATATAATAGATAGATAGATAGATAGATAGATAGACAACACTTTAATTGTCCCTTAGGGGAAATCTGGCTTTTAACAGAAGATCTTTAAACAAATAAATACATAAATAGGTAGATAAATAAATATACACACACTATGTTCTGAAAGCACACCAAAATTACTAAAAAAGTATGAAAATTAAAAAGAAAGAAAGCTTCTGACTTGGTAGTCACAGTGAGCCGTTATACAGGCTTTCTGCTGTTGGTATAAAGGAGCCCCAGCAGCGTTTTATAAAACATTATTAAACAACATTGAGTCACAATAGATTTCATTTGGTTATCTTGACATTGATTGTTTCACATTAAAGTGAAAACAGGTCTCTGTAAAGTGATTTAAACTAATCACAATGGAAAAACACAGAATAATTGACTAGATGCACCTTTGTCAGCCATTACAGCCTTCAATCTGTGTGCACGGGTCTCTCTCTATAAGCTTTGTAAAACTGGGTACAGCAAAATTTCCCCATTCTTCTTTGAAAAAAGCTGCTGACCCTTAATTGGTGCAGCCAATTGGTTTAGGAAGTTACAGAATGACTTGAATAAATGCACTTTGCTATGTGGAAGGTCCACCTGGGGGTGAGTCAGTATGGTGGCAATGATGATAACTGAATGTTCCAGGCAACCCCATGAAAAGGCGGATGAAAAGCAGAAGTCATGGGATGGAGACTAGGAAGTATAGAAATCACTGAATATACATTAAAGTCCAGTTAAATCAACCATTAAGAAATGGAAAGTATATGGCACAATCGTAAATCTGCCAAGAGCAGGCCAACCACAAAAACTCAATGATCAGGAAAGAAGAAGACAAGTGACAGAAGCCACCAACAGACCTGTGAGAACTCTAAACAAGTCACAAGCTACAATGGCTTAGCTTGGTGAAGACTATGCAGTCTGGGTGCTTCACCAGTCACAGCTGAATGGGAGAGTGGCAAAGAGAAAGCCACTGTTAAAAGCATACACAACATGTCGGTTTGGCAGAAGTGCATACAAAAGACATGAAGTCAGCTGGAAGAATGTACTTATGGTCTGATGAGACCATAAATCCAGCTTTTTAACATTTAGACTAAAGGTCATGTTTGCACACTGCATATTATCAAAAACATACCATGCCACTGTAAAGTGCGGTGGTGAGAACATCATGCTGCGAGGGTGCATCTCTGCAGTGGGCCCTAGAAGGCTTGTGAGGATAAACTGGAAAATGAATGCAGCAAACTACAGGGAGGAAAACCTGATGCAGTCTGCAAAAAAATAACTGTGCCTTGGGAAAAGGTTTCTTTATGGAAAGACAATGACATCAAGGATAACGTACAAACAGAGACCTAATGGAACAGCACACCAGTCCACTTCAAGCCCTGGGGTACAACAGGAGTGATGGCATGCCTTGGTTAGCTTAATAATTCAGCACAGATTGATGGGCAAAATTGTTAAATCTATCCATTTGAAATTAAATGTACAACACAATAAAGTGTGTAGAAAGTAAATACTTTCCTAATGCATTGTAAGAGTTTGTGCCTGTTTAACAAACAATTACCTATTTCAGCTCATGTTAAGATGAATATGACTTTCAGTGTACTGAATTCTGCATGCTACAACCATGGCTTTGCTTTCTGAAAGCTCTCTGTGTGCAGAATTGGAAGTGAAGGTTTTCTTTCTGATGATCTCATTGTTTCCGTTTCTGCTTTATTATTTCTGTGGCCATTAAACAGCCACAATTTGACTTCTCCCTTGTTAAGAACATTAAATGTTTTCATGTTATGATCACGTAGTGATACGATTGACCACACTATTCTGCTAAATTGTTCAGAGTATTTGTTAGTTTTTAGCCTGGTTCTAATATTTCATTATTTGTCTCCATTGACACCTTTTCCTCCTCTACTACCACTGTCTATTGTGGAGTTGCATAAAGAATCCATTTTGGACTCAACACTCTTTGCCCTCTAGGAATCAGTTGTTCAGCATTATAATATTGCATTTTATTGCTATGCTGATGGCACACAATTGTGTCTACCCTAACCCTAACCCTAAGCCTAACCCTGAAGCCAACTGATAAAGAGTTCAAGAACCAATATGCTTGACTGCCTCAACGATATTAAATGCAGAAGGGCTAATAACTTCCTTCAGTTGCATGAGAGTACAACAGAGGGGCTGCTTTTTGGTCCTACTGTTTTCATCAGTAGCCTTGCTGATAACCTTGATCTTCTGTCCCGCCATATTAAAATATATATAAAACAAACCTGGTGATTTTTGAATCTTCCCTCTACTTCAGCAAACAGATAAATGCTGTGGTCAAGGGTAGTTTCTATCATCTCAGAAACATAGCCAAAATCAAGCCAATCAAGAACCTGAAGACTCTGTTCCACGCCTTTGTGTCCAAAAAGTTTGATTATTCTAATTCTGTATGTATTGGAGTCAGTCAGGCCTCCTGATTTCATCTTTTACTAATTCTAAGGCTAGGGATCAGCGCCAGCAATTGTAAGGTTGCCGGTTTGAATCCAGTATATGCCAGAAGTGATTCTGTTCCATTGGGCCCTTGAGTAAGGCCTTTAATCTGCAATTGCTTCATCTTGGGTATGATGTTAATCTGCACCCAGCCCTACAAGCGGGTCCTCCAACTTACAGGGAAAACCTGGGGGTTGGTGGCAAGATTGGCACTCCAGCCATTGTCAGAAACCTAACACTGTTCCAGTGTGGTGCTGAGGTGTCACGCACAGCACTTGGGTCCCAATCCAGGTGGTTCTTTGTGTGGTGAGTGCAGCAGTGCGCTATCAGGGTATGCTCCCAACCTGTCTATCTATTTAGTTCAAAATGCAGCTGCCAGATTGTTCACAGGTTCGCACAATTGGCAACATATTACTCTTTTTTGGCCTCTCTTCTTTGGCTGTCGGCCATGTTCAGGATAATGTTTAAAGTGCTTCTTATTGCTTTTCAAACCTTATTATGGCATTTAGACTTGCTCATCCAAATATTTCATATCTCCTCATCCAACATTCTTCGTCAAGTGCATTTAGATCACCTTCCCAATTTCATTTATCAGGCCTATACGTTCTCACCTAAGGTGATTGAGCTTTTTCAATGGCTGCTCCAAAACTCCTCGAATGAGTTACCTTTATTTGTCAGAAAGGTTTCCACAGTGGGCGGCACGGTGGCGCAGTGGTAGCGCTGCTGCCTCGCAGTTAGGAGACCTGGGTTCGCTTCCCGGGTCCTCCCTGCGTGGAGTTTGCATGTTCTCCCCGTGTCTGCGTGGGTTTCCTCCGGGCGCTCCGGTTTCCTCCCACAATCCGAAGACATGCAGGTTAGGTGGATTGGCAATTCTAAATTGGCCCTAGTGTGTGCTTGGTGTGTGGGTGTGTTTGTGTGTGTCCTGCGGTGGGTTGGCACCCTGCCCAGGATTGGTTCCTGCCTTGTGCCCTGTGTTGGCTGGGATTGGCTCCAGCAGACCCCCGTGACCCTGTGTTCGGATTCAGCGGGTTTGAAAATGGATGGATAGATGGGTTTCCACAGTCCTAACATTTAAATCCTGTTTAAAGACGCATCTTTATTCTCAGGCTATTACAGACACAGAATAATATTCTTGTTTTGGTTTGGCTTGGAAGTCGTTACGTTGTTTAAGCTTTGGGGTTTCGACACCAAAGTGCATTGTCTTTGTTAGCAACGTTTTATTCAGCGTTTTAAGTAACAGTTTAATTTTTGTTTTACTTTGTAAAGCACTTAGGTGCTGCTGTTGGCTGTTTTAAATGTGCTTTATAAATACATTTGATTTGATTTGATCATGTGTCGACTTTCTTAAAGCTGTCTTGTGTAATTCTAGAACCATATTATATCAATCGCTCAGTACTCAATGTTAATAATTCTCCATATGTGTCAAATTACTGGTTATCTCTTAGTGCCTGTGGCACGGCAGAGGGTGTTTGGTGGTCCTTAGTTAGGAGGCCATAGCAGATATACCAGGTGTAACTGTTGTAAATGCTGGTCTGCTGTGTTTCTGCCTTGTGGTGAATGCTGGCAGGAGAGTTGATGGCTTCCTGACAGCCTGTAATGAAAAAAGCATTTTTAGCAAATAAATGGATGAATGAATAATTACAGTGACATATCATATAAAATAAAGTAAAATACATAAAATGGTGTTATAATCCATATTGTTTTTTTTTGCTCTTTATTTCACCATAAATGAAAAATAACTGAAATGCGTAACTAGCACACAATCTAGACTTAGTTGTGAATTTTGCTGCTAGATGTAGCATACTTACAGTATTCTGTGACAGTCTGCCAAGTGACGTTGCTCTGTGTGGTTCATATGGCATTCTTTGTCGGTTTTTCTTGGTGCTTATTAAACGTGTTTTGCGATTTTTGTGACGGGTGATCATAAAGAACAGCGAATCTGTGTTAAATTTTGTTTTCTCTTAGGGAAAACAGCTGCTGAAATTGTAGTGATGCTTGAGGCTGCTTTTAAAAAGGAAGCTTCAAGTAAAACACAGGTCTACGAGTGGTTTCCGCATTTTAAACGAGGGAAAATGTCATTTGAAGACCAAGATCTGGCCGGCCTTCCACAATTAGGAATGATGAAAATGTTGAGAAAGTTCACAATGCAATTTACGAAGGTCGTCTTCGGACTATTGAAGAGATTTCTGAACTGACTTGTGTGTCTTGGAGTTCTTGCCACCCTCCCTAATTGCCTAATCTTTGCTCTGTGTGACTTTTTCTTCTTCCCGCATATGAAAAAAGAACTCAAAGGAAAGCATTATTGTACCGTGGAGGAAGTCAAAGAACATTTGCTGCAGGTCTTGGACAATATTCCTCTTCAGCAATTCCAAAAATGTTTCCACCAGTGGGAAAACCATTGGAACAAGTGCATTCATTTACATGGAGCGTTTTTTGAAGGAGAATAAAGTTTCAGTAAGTAAAAATTATTAAAACAATTTTTTTTCAATTCCCATTATTTTTGGGTACCTCCTCGTACAATTTCTTGTATTATTAATTTGTTATTTTTCGCATTCCCTTGGGATCAGAGCACAGGGCAGCCATTGTACAGCATCCCTGGAGCAACTGTAGGTTAAGGGCCTTGCTCAAAAGCCCAACAGAGTAGGATCCCCTTTGGCAGTAACAGGGGTTCAAACCTTCTGGATACTGGCACAGATCTGTATGCTGTATTGCCTTCATTATGCCTGGATCTATTAATTTACAGCATTTGTAGGAGGTATCTTCTGTTGCCACTTCAGGGACTCCTCAGAACGGTTGGCTTCCCCATTGGGGTATCAAACCCCGGTCTCCCGCGTGACTGGTGGGGATTCTCACGTCTGTACTAATGAGGAACTAATTCTGTATATTTCTTTGAATTCACTTTTGTAACAACTACTTGGCAGTAAATTTTCCTGTACCTTTGTCACTTGGGAAACTTTTTAAGGTGACTTCAAAAATAAATTGTACACTAGAAAGAATCTGAGCAGATGGCAATGTTTGGTGTTAAAGCTGAGCATATTGACTTTGACTCAGAAAAGTTTAAATACCACTTTATGGTTCCATCGAAAGCGTACAATAAAAAGTCAGGTTATACACTATGCTGT
Source organism: Polypterus senegalus (assembly GCF_016835505.1). NCBI lineage: Eukaryota > Metazoa > Chordata > Cladistia > Polypteriformes > Polypteridae > Polypterus > Polypterus senegalus. The sequence continues at coordinate 21,210,778 of NC_053157.1, forward strand.
AGGGGAATTTGCTGTACACAAAGGCAGATGTTACATTTCTAGGCTTGAACAGAATTTTAATTAATTGTATAAATCACCTTCTACTTTTGACAGCTTATTTAACTACCACTGGTCTTCTTGAAAAAAAAAATGTATTTATTTTTTGTCTTGCTGGGTGATCTCCCCTAAGATACGTACACACATTATCAGAAGAAATTGCAATGTGAGCCTTCCCAAGAGCTTATACTGAAAAAAAAAATACTTCTTTGATATCAGGAAGAATCAATGCTATCTGTGGTTGGAATTGCAAAAGGTGAGCCAGGCAGCCCGAGCTTAGGAGACCCTGAAGTGGCTACAGAAGATACTTCTTCAAATGCTGTAAATATACAAATCCAGGCATGATGAAGGCAATACAGCATATCGCCATGTATTGAGATTAAAAGACCCTGCAGTGTACAGGACATCCATTAGCGAGTTACATGGTGGAACTGAAAAGCAGGGGAACAGCAAGGTGGCACAATGGTTAGCACAGCTACCTCCCAGTTGTAGAAAATTGGGCATACATTCTGATCCAGGCATCACATGTGTGGAAATTACACATTCTATATTCTTCCCATCAAATTTCACATTGTCTATTTTATCTATTTTATTTTAGTCTTTGTGGGTTTTTCTTCTCATCCCAAAGATGAGTTTGTGTTGGCTTAATTGGCCTTGTGTGAGTGAGTGAGGGGGTCTGCATGAATGGGCTTACAGCAAATGATCAGTTACTTGTGCCCAATATGCACCCCATAACAATGTCCGTGAACTAAACCGGATGCACAGATTAAAAAAAATGCATTGATGGATTAAGAAATAATAATAATACCACGACTCAATTTTAGTGAATTATTTTTTTTGTTTTTTAAATGCTGAATGTAATTGTTGTGTTTTTTTACCTTTTAAGCAGAAGCATGGTATTAAGTATCTCATACGGTATTCATAAATTTATGTGAGTAACTCTACAGTGACTGTTTGAAAATACAGTAATTGAGAACTGTAAGAGCATTGCTTTGGAAAGTATTTTAATTAATGCAAGTTATAAGGAAATAACACAGTTATTTTAGATAGATAGATAGATAGATAGATAGATAGATAGATAGATAGATAGATAGATAGATAGATAGATAGATAGATAGATAGATAGATAGATAGATAGATAGATAGATAGAAAGCACTTTATTTTCCACAGGGGTAATTGGGCTTTTTACATAATTGTTAGAAAGAAAGAAAGAAAGAAAGAAAGAAAGAAAGAAAGAAAGAAAGAAAGAAAGAAAGAAAGAAAGAATTATATTATGACATACACAAATTGTCTGAACTGGCTTAAAATGAAAGGAGCAGTCACAGCCACAGTGAGGCATTCCAAAGGTGTACTGCTGTAGGTATGAATGAGCCCCTGTAGCGTTTCTTTAGTCTGTCAGACTCCCTCTTGCTGTGAAATAACACAATACTTTTGCGAAGTTTTTTTTTTTGTGTGGTAGAAATAGGGTTCTGCAGATTACTGTAAACCAAAAGTAAAGCTAAAACAAAAACCAAAAAGGAGATCCAATCAGAGACACAGTCAACTTCATGTGTCACAGAATGAGATATGCGCAATCTTAAAGCACTCTAAGAACCCCTTCTAATAGTAACCAGATTAGAGAGCTAATTAGTAATGAAAAAGAAAAAATACACTTTTTATGTTACACATCCTCATATTCCATCCATCCATTTTCTAACCCGCTGAATCTGAACACAGGGTCACGGGGGTCTGCTGGAGCCAATCCCAGCCAAAACAGGGCACAAGGCAGGAAACAATCCTGGGCAGGGTGCCAACCCACTGCAGGACACACACAAACACACCCACACACCAAGCACACACTAGGGCCAATTTAGAATCACCAATCCACCTAACCTGCATGTCTTTGGATTGTGGGAGGAAACCGGAGCACCCGGAGGAAACCCACGCATCCTCATATTGATTGAATCAAATTTTTAATTTTAAAGTAAAATTATGAGGGCTGTATAGTCTGCCTTAGTGCTGCAGATTGCTGGTTGCTGGCACTCGGGACAAATCTGTATAAGGAAGGCAGGCTCTATTGTAAACACGGAGCTGGGCAGTTTGACATCCGTGGCAGAGCGCCGGGCGCTGAGCAGACTCCAGTCAATCATGGAGAATCCACTGCATCCACTGAACAGTATCATCTCCAGACAGAGGAGCAGCTTCAGCGACAGACTGCTGTCACTGTCCTGCTCCAGTGACAGACTGAGGAGATCATTCCTCCCCCACACTATGTCTATTGTCTGTTACACCTTCATTGTTATCACCCTTTAACTTAGTACGGTTCTTTATCAGTATGCTGCTGCTGGAGTATGTGAATTTCCCCTTGGGATTAATAAAGTATCTATCTATCTATCTATCTATCTATCATATAGTGCTTTTCATATCTATCTATCTATCTATCTATCTATCTATCTGTGGGATGCGGGAGGTGCTTGCGTTACGTGGAGAAAATCCAAACGAGCTGAGAGACAATATGCAACACACAAAATGACATAATCAAGATTTGCACAGGTAATTAGTTTCTAATTAAACGTGAATTACGTAAATACTCATGTGTCTGCGCTGATTATCAAGCGATTGCTAAACACACGTTACTTTTGGAGGTTTCCTTGAGAAAAGCTTGTGAAATATAATTGCATGTCAAGGAAATCCCAGCTCTGTTTATGAATAATGCATTAGTTGGGTGTGAGTAATGATACCCTTGTTTCACCTTTCTTCACTTAAAAATAATGCATCGGCCAGGAAAAGAAATCCTTTTTTTACTATCTGTTACCTAAATTATTTGTTTAACTTATGTCACTTGTCACAAATGCTGAGTATACAGAGCTCAAGTACTGTAAAGTATGGTATACACACATCATGGAACACCATATATTATTTGACAACATGTAGCAAGAGAATGCCTGCCTTCTTTCAAAGATAATAAATGATGTAATGTCTGTTCAGTGTAATGTGAAGGTCAGTTTTTCTCTTTAAACCAATCTGTCAAAGTTGACGTATACAATGCTAATATTAAAATCCCTGTAGATCATGTCAATAATGTTGTCGTTCAGCATTTTATTGAACCATAAACTAGAGAAATGCATAGTACTGTATATGTGTATGCTTAATCTCCATTCATCCTATTTTACTTTACCTCACAAGATATCACAATAGTTTATTTTTCCCCTTTGTAATGGTGCTGTGGCTTTTGGTTACTGCAGATGTAGCCCAGGGCAGGAATAAGGCCCAGGCATGCTGTTCCATGGAAAAGAAGGTAAAATAAAGGAATTATACCCTCATTACACCTTTCTTCACTTAAAAAATAATGTATCTGCATTATGTAAGTTCCCAACTGCTAGAAATATTCTTAAATGACACTGCAGGAAAACAAATTACAGACTGAGAGTTTCACCTGATGATTCATTGAACAATATTCAATGTCTTCTCACATGTCACAACACTGATGTGTCTGCCTATGGTGTCTATAACTATAACAGCATTTGGTTTACTGTGTATATAGGAAAGAAAAGGAAGGCAGAGGGTAGTGGCGGGGCCCATCAACAACATCAGAAATACAGAATTTCTCTTGATAGAATATCTCCTCCAGTCCATCTACTATTTTTCATTCAGAATGGGATTTGAACCTCAAACCATCTTTGCCAGGTTGTACCTCCATCTGTGTATTCTTTCCATTATGGCCTTCCAGCAGGGTAAGAACTTGCCCCCCATCCCAGTCAAGATGCCAGTCCATCCTTCGTGGTACTCACAATGTGTTAGGAAGGACTCAATTTACAACTGTTGTTGAAGAATTCTACATACTCTAAAATAGAGGGATACTACTAAGTGCCCCTGAACTGCACCAAAAACAGCAGCAACTACAGTCATATTAAGTCATGTCACACATGTGCACATGGGAGGCAGCTGAAGGGCTCACAAAAGGATAATTCCATGCCAGACCTGGGGGTGGCAGGGTGCACTCAGCCACCTTTTTTTCAGACCAACCATGGGACATTTCGCCTGGACTCGAGGACGTTATTTCCAGCACCCGGTCTAATGACATCACTTCCAGTTCCGGGCCCGATGATGTCACTTCCAGTTCTGGACCCAATGACGTCATTTTCCGGCTCCTATCCCAATGACGTCACTTTCCCTGCCTGGCTTTAAAACCATCATCTTTACCTATTATGAGGGTCCTATTGTAGGACTAAAGTCTGTTGAGACCTGTTCTATGGAACCAACCTTGAAATTTTGGCAGCCTAATTCAAGGCTGAACCCAAACGTTTTCCTGTGTCTGTCCAATCTTTTTACTGTCACTAGAATATGAAAGTGTGGATTCAAATCACCCAAAAAAATTAAAGAAATAAAAAACCAAAAGTGCTAAAACAACACACAATGCAGAATGAACAGTAGTTACTGCATAACTTGAGTAGAGATATTGGCACATCCATCTTTCAATTTTCTGAAATCCAGTATAAGGTTTACAAGATATTGCTGTCTATCATGACAACACTGGGAATAAAGCAGGTATCAAATGTGCACAGGGCAGCCAACCATTAAAGGCACTCTCTCCCTGCTCACTCATACTGGGCCAGTGTAATGCTGCTGTTCTGTTTAATCTAAATCTGCACGTCTTCGGGATGAGAATGAAAACCCAAATGGAAACAGGAAGAATGTGAAAGCTGCACACAGTGAATTTAAATCCACTCTCCTGGAGACCTGCACTACCGTGCCCCACCAGTTCTTAGTTATGTTAGAAGTATTATATTAACTGCTGGTATTGACTGAGAGATGAGGGAGAACAAAAACCAAAGACTGCTGCTCTGTGACAGTATCTTCTCTGAGGGCCTGTCCGTCTATCAGACACACACATCATTTGTGACAACGACACATTGACACATGCTATGCAGAAGGCATTCTTGATGCTTCATAATGGTGGTATAATGCCGAATCCCGTGTGGCATCACTTTTCTCCTGGCATCCCTTTTTTAATATCAATGCAGCTGTCTAACTTTGTAGTCGTCTAGAATGAGCTATACTGGGAAAAACTGAAAAAAAACCAGACATTTTGTGTCTCTCGTTTCATTATTTTCTATTCAATCTGCTGCCCATCTATTTTTCAGTGCAACTCAATTCAGTCCATTTTTGTATAGTGCTCCTCACTAAGTGCAAGGGCAGAATGCCATAACAAGTTCTCAGGTAAACTGATGGATGGTGAACATTGGCAGGTGTCCTGGCTGGAGTGGGGCAAGGAAAACTACCTGGTCGGAAAGCCAGTGTGATTCATGGACAGCGGGAGACTATCAGGACTGCATACTCCTCCAAAATGCTAGGTGGCAGCACCCCTGGGTGATAGTACCCTGTATAGATGCTGACAAGGCATGCTGGGAACTGTAGCCCCATTGGCGAGCCTTTTTGAGTTTTGTGGGTGCCACCAGGCACCGTAAGGATCCATTTGACATGGAAGTGCTTCCAGTGGGCTATGCCATAGCACCAGATGTACTCCCGAGTCCAAGATAAAAGAAGCCGCTCAACCTCATCCAGACGAGTTGTAGTGGGGTGCAAGAAAACAAAGCTCGCCTGGAGGAGTGAAAGAAGAATAAAAAAGAGAAAAGAAAAGAATCATGACTGTGTTTAGAATTATAATTTGCTCCCAGGACTTGTTTCTGTGAGGTTGTGTCTGGGGTTGAGGGTGCTGCAACGCCCCCTACTAGTCACAACTGCAAGCACGAACTTTACCAATTACATAATGTGTAGAAATAAAGAGACAGATTAGTTTAAACAGACAGAAACACAAAGAAACTTGAAACTAGTCTGAAATCCTTTGAAAAGGCTGGAGTGGTGGTTTTGAGGTTAAGACTCTACACTGGTATCTGGAAGGTTGCTGGTTCAAATCAATTTACTGCCCGTTGGTATCCTACTCTGTTGGGTCCTGCTCCAGGGTGGCTGTACAATGGCTGACCCTGTGCTCTGACCTCCAAAGGTCAATGAGAAAAGACAATTTCTCCTTAGGGCTCATTTATACTTCACGTTTAGAACGTGTACGCGCCCACATCATGGCTGCCACGCGTTTTCAGCGTTCATTTCACGCGTCCTTTGAGCAGGTCCTCAGAAATTAATGCGACGTGTGCGCGAGTTGCAGTACCAGCAAAAAGTTAATGGGCGCAGTGTGAGAAAAGTTGGAATGTGACGTCAGAGTCTCTGCTTACTATGTACATGTGACAGAAAGCCGCTTTGCGGATCCTACGAGATCGATGTGCGCGCTGCGAAGTTTGATGAATGGTTCGATGTGGTGAAGCAAAATACCGACATACAGATGCATTCATGGTGCTTTTATATTCAAGCGTCGCATATTCCCGATCGTAAAGACACGATACATTTTAAAAGTCTCACATACCATGTTTTGTGCCGTCTTTTTTTTTTTTTGCAACTTCAAAACAGCAACATAATGTACAGCGCTGTATTTGAGCCACTGAGAAAAAAATTAAGGACACGGTGAAAACGTGAATTTTGTGATTAAAGTGGAAATTTCGGCTTTAATTTCGAAATGTCCATTTAACCTCGTAGTTTACTTTATCATTAAAGCAGACCATCGTAAACGTCATCCCAGTTTTTAATCGCTAAGGCAAGAAGCAATAGATCACCACACAGAACACATTAAATGTATGATATTCCAACTCTCTGCACATTTAGAATCTTTAGATTTATACTTGATATCACTTTCATGATGAAATGCATTAAAGTATGTATGTTACATTTTACAGATAAATCACTAATTTCATTTAAATAATGAATACTGTTAATAATTACACACATTGGGGTGACACGGTGGTGGAGCGATAGCACTGCTGTCTCACAGGGAGTTATGTCGCTGGTATCCCCTGCTTGGATTCCACACTGTGCTCCAGTTTACTTCCAAAGATATACAGATTTGGGGATTTGGTGCTGCTAAAATGACTCCAGTGTATATGTATGCTTGTATTCACCTTGCAATGAGCTGAAGTCTCATCCAAGGATTGTTTCTCACTCGTGCCCAATGCTTGCTGGAATGGACACATCCCTGGATTGATCGATTTAATCATTAAATATCCTTTTCAGAGATATTGCGGTAAGGTGTCATCGGAATTTAATGGATGTTCTAGGCCAGGGGTTCCCAAACTTTTCAGCTCACGACCCCCAAAATAACCGTGCCAGTGACTCGTGACCCCCACTATCCTCGGAAGTGGTTAAAATATACAAATGTTGCGTGCAACGGTGCACATGTGCCAATAGGCCTATCCAAACATGAGCATGACAACACGAAAGAACACAATGGTCTAACAACCATATAATTTTTTTTAATAGTAATTTACTCATTTGTTTATGGATGTCCTCTTTATGCACACTCCGGTGTCTTTCCGTACCTGAGGACGATGTGCTTTCTGACGGTGGTGCTTCTCCGCCTTCCTCCGCTGGCCTGTCTGCGTTGTCATTGGTCAATATTAACCAAAGTTTCATTTCAACAAAAATAATATCCTAAGCATAAATCGATGAAAATTACCTACACGTTACGTGCACATGTCGGAATGTTTAACATGGTGCTGTAAATTGATCTGCTGCAACTGATGCCATTGATGTGTCGTTAAACTGTCGTAATCACCTCAGGGGTCGCGATCGAACAGAAAGAAATTTGAAAGGCTGATGGCTTTTTAATTTGCATGTTTTTTTTAAATGTAACTATTAACTACTAGTTTTTATCTTTTGTTAGTTATGGATAAAATGTTATTTCTAAAAAATTAAATTAATTAATTTCTAAAAAGTTTTAAAAAAAGTATTTGATTTCTTGGAAATCATCTCGCGACCCCCCCTCCCCCAATGTCTCACGACCCCCCAGAGGATCGCGACCCCTACTTTGGGAACCACTGTTCTAGGCAATTCACAACGCATAGAAGCCGAACCTGTTCTCACTGTGATAATATCTCGCACTGCCACCTGCTGGATTCTTCCAGATTTATGTAAACGTATAACGATGAGTTTAATTTTACTGCACAACAAAGGAGAGCGTTACAGCTCTTCTAAAGGAGCCTCTTCAGGCAATTGTGTAGCACCGCCGTTGTTCTTCTTCCGGCAGTCTTCAATCCAAATCCCTAAAGTAGATAACATCCGGACTACCGCCTTATTACACCCACTTACAACTCATTTTGCTCCCTGGTTAAAGGACACTGCGGCCGTAGATCTTATATTCTTTTCCTCCTTTTTAAATAAAAATAATCGTGGACTCATTGATGCTGTAATGTCGTCCTGCAGCGGTTTAGTTGCTCCCTTACTTCAACATATCCAAAACTTAGCATCTTCTGTTGGCGCCTGGGCACGGCTCCTGAAGCAGTAGCAGGAGCAGATTGCTTTGGAGCCATAACGAAGGGCTTAACTATGCACAAAGATAAACACAACAGTTAACTTCTTTACACACTAAAACACGTTGATGCTTAATGAGCAAGACAAGACTTCCTGGTTAACGCAGCAGAATCGAATTCGGCACTCCGTCGCTGAGCCAATCAGCACACATGAACTTAACTGCGTGCTTTGATTGGGTAGCTTCTCAGCCATCCGCCAATAGCATCCCTTGTATGAAATCAACTGGGCAAACCAACTGAGGAAGCAAGTACCAGAAGTAAATCATTCGCAGAAACCTGCGAAGCAGCGAAAAATCTGCGTTATACATTTAGATATGCTTACATATAAAATCCGCGATCGAGTGAAGCCGCGAAAGTCGAAGCGCCATATAGCAAGGGATTACTGTACCATATTTGCGAAATGTGGACCCAAGGAGTAGCAAAACAGGATAGGAACATAAAAACTCCAGTCAGTAGAATCCCTTGAGAAAATAAAGCTCTGGAGGGTCCAAGGGTGTCCTTCCTCGCCTGGAGATTTTAAAGTAGAGTTTGTAGAATGAAATCGACCAAATCAAATTTAGCCATTAAAGGCAATCTGAGTGGCATCAATAAAACTCCTTTTTTGACCAGCTGCTCTGACCGAAGGTGGCCATGTCAAGGTATTGTTACACAGACATCACATCAGTTTCATTTTTGTTCAAACGCATGGTACTCCTGTAACACAAACGGGGTGAACTGTTCATAAACCAAGTGACTAGTGAGAGCACCAAGAGGACAACAGTGTAGCAGAGTAATTATTCAGACAGAAATGGCCAGGTTTCTCTGCAGGGTCATTTTTTTTTATTTGCACTTGTTCATTCCAGGCACTGGCCCAGTAATTGTACACAATTTGTCTTGATGTTATGCGCTACATATAAAAATGTGTCTAAGTGTAATCCTAAAGGAAAACAGTGCTGACTTTTACTAACATCTTTATCAAAACTAATTCAAAGGCTTTGACCCCAACTGTCAACACATCCCAGAATAAGCAAGCAGTAGAATAGGCTGCAGTCCCCTAGTGGCCAGAAAGCCTTGTTTGTCACAGCTGAGTAACTAAACCATAAACAACATTAATGTTTTCCTTTGCTTTTTTGCTCGGCCTCACTTCAGAGAGTATTTATGTGAGGCTCTACAAAACTGAAGCTTGTTTATATGTATAGAGAGAAAGTGGTGCATACAGAGAGGATAGAAGGTTAAAATTACACATAAAAGCATCCACTTACTGAAAAACATCAGTGCAAAAGCACAGATGACCACGTATTAAAAATTAAATCTGGTAACATAAATAGAAGATTGAAAGAGAAGTGGCTGGACACATCGGACTGATAGAAATGCCATTATTTGGTTTTGAATGAAACATAGGAATGTCAAGTCTTAGCTAGGGTGTCACAGGCTGGGGCTCAGAATGATGTTTTAGGTCTCTTTCGTTCTTTTTTATTTTTTTGGTTTATGTTGATTATGTAAATCATTCTTTATTCTTGGCTTTGTGAATTGTGAGAGAATAATTTAGATGTAACACAATATAATTTAAATGTAACAGTAAGTATTTTGGTTTGCAGTGTGTACATTGAAATATAAGAAATGGTTAATAATAAGGAAATGGTCAAGTAAATAAAGAAAGGTTGATGCAATATACAAAATGCACTGAAGGATGACAATGAGGTGACTAAGAAATCAGCAGATGTCCTACAGAACTAGAATGGATAGTTGTTACATGAACAGAAATGTCAAGGGTGGTAGCTCAACTCAAAGGTATAAGAAGAACCAGAAAAATAATAAGATTGACTTTTATTTTATACTAGCTGTCCCCCAAGGCTCCGCCCACATAGTAGTGAAACAGGACAGTGAGGAGGGCCTCGCCTGGCTCCCCACTCCTGACGTCACGCCTTCCCCTTCCCTCGGCCCGCAACATCTGTCTCAGATTAGTGCAAATATATCCTACAGGCAAGCTATGATTCTTAGCACGATAAGAGAAGTCGCAATATCAACCCGGAATGTTCAAGCAAATTATAGAAAAAATCACGATCTAAATCCATTAAGTAGTTCTCTCGTTCACTATCTATGCGGAGGAAAGGAATGCCCCGAGGCTGGCAAGTGAGTGAGGAGGGCCCTGCTCCCCTTCCCTCGGTCCACTGCGTGTCTCTTGGATTCGTACAAATAAATCGGTACCGCAAACTATGATACATAGCGCAATGAAAGAAGTCGCAAAATCAACCGGAATGTTCAAGCAAATTATAGAAAAAAACCCAATCTAAATCTGTTAAGTAGTTCTGTCATGAAAAGCGGACAAACAGACAGACAGACATTGGATTTTACATATATAGAGATGCCATTTGGGTATAAGCTGATGAACCAACCATAGTAAATGTGATAATGTTATGTAAATCCATTTGCTTAAATAACATAACTCTGCCCTTAATATTTTGACCATTCTGACCAAGCTGTAATAGACTGCTTGTAAGGAAAGCTCCTTCTTCATGAAGTGACATTAAAGACGCATAGAACGGTTCTTCTGCTGCCTGGTTTCTAATAGTAAGAGGTTCTAAAATTAAGATAAGATTTTATTAATATATCTAAATTTACTTTCTTTTACAGAATGCATGTCAGTTTCCTTTATCATGTGTTTTTTTTTGTGGGGGGGTCCCCCAAGAGGCGAGTCCCCTTGCCATTCATTGCCAGGTACTGCCCTCAGCCGTATAAATCTGGAAGGTTATCCACAGTTCCCTGCAGTTCATTTTAAATGCGCTAAGGAGTGGTGAGTTTAAGTGTTTACATTTATGAAGTGTTGTTTCACACTTTATCAGAGGTTGTCTTGAGACTATTATTTAAGAGTGAAATGCATGTGTAAAAGCTGAATCTACTGTCTCCTCATTCATATAAAATTCCAAGACAAAATGGTGTTTGTTGGTTTTTTGAGTCTGTGCCTGTAAAAATTATGTATATCGTGTGGCCTACTGGGTTAGACTTGGGATTCCCAGCCTGAATAAGCTTCCTAGTCTGGCCCTACCTATAACTAAATTAGTACTAAACGGTAGGTTGAGATAGAGAAAGGTATTCAATACATTGTAAGGTTTCTAAACTCTTTTGGGAGTCCCCTCAATGGGACAACACGGCAAACAGCATCCCGAACCGCGATCGGCGTGTCTGTGGAAGACAGCTTATCTGTTGCTGGGGCAACCGCAGGCTCCCAGCACGGTAGTGAAAGCAAATCTGAAAAGATGGCGGTCGCACTATAAGTACCTGCCATCGATGGGTGATGCAAGGAACATTATAAATGCAGGGAACAGTATTACTTGGCACCTAACCTGCCCACAACCCTGCCTGATTGCTGTGTTTGTCTACAGTAGAGTGGTAGCTCCCACTACAATAAATAACCATACTGTTCCTGTTTCAAGCTGAATAAAGCTGTTTTTCCTAAAGTACTGAGACTCAGCCTTGTATTTTTGGATGAAAAAGAGAACTCATGCCACAACAGGAATAAATGGCCCAGTAACTTTTTAAATGTAATATAGTTACATCACGAGTCACTAACAATGGAATGTTATTGTTATGAGCGGCATTGAGACATTCATAGGAAACCTAAAATCCAAAATGAAGCTGAAGACATTACTGAGTCTCCTTATGAAGTAACAGCCAGCTCTGGCAATGATGCTAAAAAAAATTTAATGACAAGAAAAACAATAGCCAAAACCAGTAAAACTATACAGTATATAAATTTGATCCTGATGAACAAAACTCAGAACTACTACATCCAAGAAGATTCCACAAACACAGGATGATCATAAAGCAAAATGTAAACACCACCCTGCAAACCTAAAAATAAAAATGAGTATCATTAAATAACAACATAAGTTCCAAAGAAAGTCTTAACTAAGTAGCAGTTCTGCATCAATTGACCGTTTCTAACTGGGTGAACCACTAAAATAATTTCTTTTGTTTACTGTCAGTCCAGTCACTACCATCAGCCAATGTTCTAGATATAGCTGATGTGCTGACGTGCAATATAACATCATCAATTCCTTTTGAGTAGGGCCCTTTATTAACACTGGTTGACTTACGGACCCAGTGCCCTGGGTTCAGTTTCTTACTCTGGTCATTGTCTTTGTAGAGTGGGCACATTCTCATTTCGTCTCTGTTTATTATTCCCACTGGGCACTCAAATTGTCCGTCCACATTCTAACGATACATGTGTTATATTAATTGCCAACTCTAAACTGGCCCCATGTGGGTGTGTGTGAGAGAATATAATCTTCCTTCTTTACATCCGACGCTGCCTGGATTGACTCTGAATCAAGACGTTTATATGACTACATTGTTCTTTTTTACATGATAAGTATGTCCTTTCGATACTAGCCATGTCTAGAATTTCCATTCAGCTTGTAGTCGGAGCATATAGAATTTTATGTGCAGTGCTAAGCTGACTCCTATAAATAAGAAAAGGTAAAATACATTAGCCTGAGACAATCATTTTCAGCCATTTTTGGAGGTCATAGGGCAGCCAACGGTGTTATCTTCAAATGAAATGTTAGAGAGTATTCAATATACAATACTTCAATATTGGTGTGGATTGTTCTGTATTTACTGTGTCATACACATCAAATCAGGAGTGTCTAGGCAACACTTGTAGGGTAAGGAGTCTGGGGAAGGTCAGTCTCTAACAGCCTCCTTTCTTTCACTCACAGCACCGATGACAAAGCCCACTGGCACTTGATCTTGCCTCTTCTGCTACATGGACTGTTTAAAGGACGGAGTCATCTGAAGTCGTGTTCAGTCGGGGGCCAGACAGAGACAGCATGGAGCTCTGTGAAATTCTCAGTAAAAACCTAGCTCTTATTCGGGCTCTTTATTTTCATACAGTTTGCATGCATTAAATGGGGTACCGAGTGGTCCCCAACCCTTTACCATTTCTGTCTTGTTCTTTAACGTATTACATCTGTATAACAAATTCTGTTAAGTATTAAAGACATTGCCTTCAATATATTTAGCAGTTACAAGATCTTATACTCTTCAAGTAGGCACCACCGGCACTCATACTGTGATTGCTAGTCATCACTTCCTTAAGTTATCTGGAAATCCGATTCTCAAAGCCTCCGGCTCATTAAAGGACAAGGCAGCAATATAAATTAGAAGAAATAATTTGTAGACATTTTAACGTACTCATGAGGAACTGTAATATTGACAGCGAATCTTGAGACAGAAGGAATATGCAGAAAGGCTAAATGGTGAAATTGTGCATATAAAAAATAAAATAAACAACACATCATAAACAAAATTATTAATCCTGCACCACCATTCCATCTTAGTACAACCTGTTCAATATGCATCACAATCTGTGTTAAGCAAATCAGTTCTGTCATCTATCTCTGGCCCAAAAAGAACAGTGCACAAAAGACACAGCAATCTTGGCTGTCAATGATTACACACCTTTACGTAAAATAGACTTTTAAAATAGACTTTATTTTTTATAGTAATTCTACTTCTAATCATATGACAACTTACTTTTGTAGCACATCTGAACAGGTGTGTCACATTAGTGTGCTTCATGATAAATAAACCACAACTAAAGTGCAAGTATTCCAAATATTGGTCCAACCAGTTCTGGGTAAAAGAGGCTGAGGTTTGTCCCAGCAGTACCTGGGAAGTCACATAAACAACAAACTGCACCTTTCTGACAAGAAACAAGAAGTACAAGAAGGGCCAGAGGAGACTGGACTTGCTAAGGAGACTCATGTCATTTGATGTGTGTGCGGAAAACTGCTGGAAATGTTCTACAAGTCCATAGTAGCCAGAGTGCTGTCCTGAGGATGCAACCTGAGCCCAAAAGAAGCGCAATGTCTGAACAAACTTATCAGGAAAGCCTGCTCCATCACAGGGCGAACCCTGCACACACTGGAAGCAGTTCAGGAAAAGAGGATGGTGGCAACATTGGATGCCATTATGAAAAATCCCCTAGAGGAGGCGCTGTCTTGGAACACTTTTATTCATTCATTATTCTTTCCACCATGGTGTGCTAAGAAGCACATCTTGGGATCTTTTCTGCCCACTATACTTGTTAAGTACATTTTGAAATATATGCACAATATCTATCTATCTATCTATCTATCTATCTATCTATCTATCTAGCTATCTATCTATCTATCTATCTATCTGCAGTGCCTATAACACATATTCACCTCAGGGCAGTATTACTATTTTATCGTTATTTAACATCGAATAACAGTGGATTTAAGTTGGACTTTTTGACATTGAGCAGCAGTAAAAGACTCTTTAATATCAATGAGAAAAGAGACTTCAGCAAAGTGATCTAAATGAATTCCAAGTACAGTATAATACACAAAATAATTTACCACATGAATATCCACTCATTTCAGTCATAATTTAGTAGATGCAACTTTGGGAGCCATGACAGCGTTGAGTCTGTGTGCCCAGCTCTTTTTTTCTCTGTCAGCTTTGAAGATCTATCTGGATACTGCCATTTTGTCCCATCTTGCAAAACTGCTCAGATCCTATCAGGTTGCTTTTTATATAACTATCTACCGTATACACTCGAGGATAAGTTATTGGTCCAAGAGATTATGATATGCTAACACCCAGCTGAGAGAGTAACCACAGAGCACAATATGGAGCTGGTTTTAAATTAAACGTTGTTGAAGTAGCAAAAGAAATTGGTAACCATGCTGCTGCAACAAAATTCAATGCGTCTGAGAAACTGGTGCGAGATTGGAAGAGGCAAGAAGATGTAAAAAACAAAAAAATGTAAGTCTTCTCATTTTTGAACGGGTGTATAAGTCAGGGTCTGATTTTATGCTCAATTTTTTGGGTTTCAAGACCCGATAAATGTGTGAGTGTATACGATATCTATCTATCGATTGATTGCTTGATTGATTGGATGTATTATTTGTCCTGTGAGTCTGGATCCTTTTTTATATTTCTGCTGCTGTATGCATCTAAATTTCCCTGTGTAATTAAAAATATAAATATTATAGTGTGGAGTCTTTAAATTAGTCTTAATTTAGTCTGCAGAGATGTAAGCATATTGCTCAAATTGGTACCTAAATAGCTGAAATCATGTTTGCCCCTAGAAGTTGGAGGTTCACATATAATTTAAGCTATTGATCGATAAGGAGTGTGAATGTCCTGGTAGTATGTGATGAGATTTGAGGTGTGTTTCATTGGAGAACATTTTCTTTTACTCCAGCATCATAACAGCAACACCATTCTTGAAACCCCACTGTCTTCCAGGCATTGGAATAAGATGCCTTAATTGACAATTTTGGTGCTGTGGTGTTGCAGATCAAGCCATGAATGTCGATTGTTAGACCTTTTCTTTATGGAAGTGCCTGAAATTGAAAATAAAATCCCTACATAAACTCATAATTAAATCCATGTTCAAAAAGTGAAAATGCCAGAAGGTCAGACGGTCAAGATATCTACCCAAAATGAGACTTCTAAATAATGCAGAAGTATTTTCTTTGACTCTTTTTCGCTATCCTCGCTACTGATGTGTGCCTCTCATCCCATATCTTTCGCCTCCTGGACTTTTCTGCTCACTCTCCACTATACGGTGGAAGTGTTTCTCTTTGGTTACTGTCGTAGTCAAGTTCGCACGGGCCTCTTGCTGGAAATACCCTGAGTTTCATTCTTTATCTCTCCTTTAATTTCTGGAAGTTCTGTTTATCTTGAACTGTCTGCTTTGTAGATTAATGGGTCACCCAGTTCCAATTATCAATAATTGGCTATTTGCTGCTTGTTTGGTTGAATGGGTGGCTGGCAGGCAATGAAGTGAGGATGTTTTAATCTTATCAGTCTTTCCTCTCAGATGTTTTACCTTCTTGTTTAGTAGTTTACCTGCCATGGCTGTCTTAGCATTTCCCTTATTTTTCTTCAACTCTTTCTCAAAGGCTAGTGTAACTTTCTTATTTTATTCTGATTAGAAGAAATAATTTATAATAAGTGATTTCTTGTGATTATTTTATTTTTGATTGCATCTCTAATGCTCAATAATAGCTAGAAATATTTGAAATGAGAACCAGGAGATCAAACACAAGTCAGAAAACACAGAGCCTTTGATATATTCCATGTGTTTTGTGGGTGGTTCCCCAAGAGGTGCGGCCACCTGTCAATCACTGCCAGAAACTGCCCTCCATCCTATAAAACCAGAGAGTCTCTCACAGTTCCTGGCAGTTCATTTCTAATACTCTGGGGAGTAGGTGAGTGTTTCTTTAGCAACAAAAAACGGTTCTGCCAGGTACTACAAGAGCTTCTACTCCTTCGCTATCCGGACTCAACTCTGTGCTTCCCCCCCGCCCATAGTACCAAATATATATGCAGTACATTTGTTACACTTGTCATTATAGCTTCATTATTATTTTTACAGTGTGGTGGACGGCCGGGGCCTCCACACTGGGAGCCAGCCTATCCAGAGTGTTACCTCTCCCAGAGCGCTAGATGGCAGCCTCCCTGGGTTGTAGCGGTGCCTAGGACTCCCGCAGGGCTTCATGGGAGTTGGAGTTTGGTGCAGCCCTGTTGGGATCCGTGGGTGCCACAGGGTTGTGCTACAATTACTGCTGAACCCTGGAGAGCTGCTCTTGTGCCAAACCCGGAAATGCTGCCGGAAATAGGTCATCAAGCACCTGGAGTACTTCCGGGTGTGTTATAAAATGAGCCAGCAGCCTCTATTCCGGGAGCCAGAGTCGGGAGGAGGGAGACAAAGCTTGCTGGGAGGAGTGGGGGAGAAAAGAGAAAGAGAAACAAAAGGAGAAAGAAAAAGGATTTGTGTATTGTGTGCTTGTGCTATTTGGACTGGGTTGTGCCTGTGGGAAACGGGGAAGGCATTTACCACAAGGAAGAAGAAAATAAAAACGCACGTGTGCTTTGACCTTGTACCCCTTGCGTCTGTCTGTGTCAGGGTTGTCTTTCTCAACTGTTTATTAATTATTTATTTATTACTATCTATTCATAAGCATTTATTTATTTATTGTATAGTATAATTTTTTTACCTGTCTTGAACTTGTCCTGTGTTTATGTGTATTTTGTACCACACTCCTGTGGAACATTATTTAGTGCCACTGCATGCTGCCTCACGATGTAAGGATGGTATGACAGTAAAGCCACTTGATTTGACTAAACTTGACTTGTGTGATTTTTTTTTCCCCCTTATCGATTCTGCTGTTTTAAGAATCCACTTAGGCCATGTGCCCAATTCAAGTGGCGTTTAGAGGGACAGGTGACAGTGCAGTTGGGAGCAGAATGGAACCTTAAATGGGCAAGGAGAAAGTAGGTGCTTGCGGATGGAAATGGGATGTAATTTTGTTGGGAGCAGAATAAAACTATGGCAGGAACGTCTGGGAGTCGTGCAGACCTCTATTGTGATAGACAGGCTCCCTTGCAGGGGGCAATCTGTATTGCAATAAACAGATTTGGAAAGCAAATGAACGATGACAGGGATGAACAAATTAATACAAAAACATGAAACATTACAGAAATGGTGGAAACAATTGCAGGAAGATCCTGTAAATCCAAGGCAGCACTCATATCAAGCAGCATGAAAATGCCTTGACAACCTGAAATCCAGAATCCGGAGGCATAAACGTTTCTTGTTAACCTATTTAGTTTCAGTCTCTGTACTACATGAAGGTTGGAAAATGCACAGGATAACTTTGTACAACTCATTAAAATTAAAATCTGCTTATAGTGGTAGATCAAAAACCTCATCTTATGTATAAATCTTAGTAAGCTTTAGATGTTACATAAGACTCTAATTAGTGTAGGTGTGAGCCCACCAATGTGTAAGCACCATCAGCACCATCAGTGAGTTTCAAAGAACAGGAACATAGTGGAGATTATAAGAATGCATGTGGGTACTAAAGACTGACTTATTATAGAGGGTGAGAAAACACTTCAGAGATGAACAAGAACCTAGTTTACCATCTATACCAGAAAAATGAGAAATACATGGTAATGTTTATGCAGAGCAAGTAAAATAAAAGTTTTAATTTACAAAAAAATAAATAAAATACAACTCTAGTATTCTCGGGTTCAACAAGTTAATGGGGTTTTATTTTACATTTCTGATACACTGAATACCACATGTATGGTAGACAGAGATGCAATAAAATATAAACATAAAAAAAAATATATGCTATGTGGAGAAAGGGAATCTGTAAGCTGCCCTTTGTAGTTTACATAAAGAGCAGGAATCCAAATGTTAATCTTTCTCCTAAGCAACACTTACAGGAGTGAAATTGAAGGCTGTCACACCTACTGCCTCTGAGACTAATGATTACATTTATTTACCATGGATACTGAAGTCTAACCGTGTCATAATTAATACATTTAATGTCATTTATATTGCAGGCAGCATTGACAATTAGCATCCTACTGTGGGATTAAATATCACAAGATTTCCGCCCCCAAACTGGCACTGAAAATGAACGCACTTCTAACTTGCAAGTGAAGGGTGCCAGAGCTGCAAAAAAAGAGTCAGTCATGGAAAAATCGAACTTACTGGGGAAATGCAACCTTAAATAACCCACACTGGAGGTCAAGTACTTATGCCAATTCAATTTTTTTTCTTTCATTGTTATTATGGAGTGGCATGAGGACTGTTATAAATATGCAGCATGATAGGGTGAAACGGCCAGAACAGCTCAGGTGGAAAATAATTACATTGCATATCTATAACTTTGGTGTATTCTTAGATTTTCATTTTCTTTTTCACAACATAGGATGCCTGTGCGTTGACCTGTTTCCCTCATTTGACTGTCGCCCTTAGAACGCATTCGAGTGATTAGTTGCTGAGTATGAAGCAGCTGGGATGAGGATCAGCACCTCAACATGTGAAGTCATAGTTCTCTCTCAATAAAGAGTGACTTGCTCTCTCTAGGGGCCTCATGCATAACGTCATGCGTAGAACTCACACTATAACATGACTTAAGCACAAAAGCCGAAATGTGCTTACGCACAGAAAAATCCAGATGCAGGAATCTGTGTGTTCGCCAACTTCTGCTGCATAAATCAGGGTCAGTGTGAAAAGTAACACTCGTGCATGCACCTGCTGTCCCGGCCCAACTCCTGCCAGAATTATGCCTCTTTGAATATGCAAATCAATATAAATAGCCTTTAAACTCAGCGTTCTGTGAAAAGCAAGAGGAAAAATGGAAGAATTTCAGCAAATACCAAGTGGAGGCAAGGAAAAACATACTATTTGTTGGTTTAAACAGTGTTATAATCAACAAAAGGAAGTTGATCGACTGACATAGCGTGTCGGAGAAACTCGAAAGCTCAAGTTCACAAACTCGCACAGTGCCCGAAATAAAAAAGAATATTGTCAGATTGTCAGATATCAAAGTCGCCGTGAAAAGGCAAGTCATAGCCCACCATCTGAGTTTCATATGAAAGCTTATTAGGGCACAGAGAAAAAAAAAGGCACACAGTGGGGAAAAAGCACGAAATGTCAACTTCAATCTCGAAATCACCACTTTAATCACGCAGTTTATTTTGTCGTTAAAGTAGAACATCATAAACTTCATCTTAAAATCATTTAATTAACTAGTTTCTCAAATCACATCGTAAGTAAAGTAGCACGTTAAATGCTTTGTTTTGTATGTGTTCTTCTATGTGCTCTATGTGTGTGAATCACTATGTGCTTCTTAAACCGGATTTCTCTACCTCTGACAGGACACAGAATCCATTACATTCGTGATATTACAGCTCTCTGAATAACTAAAATACTGAGATGTATATGTGATATCATTTTCATGATGATAGGAGTTAAAGCATGTTATTAAACACAGGAACACAGTGGCGCAGTGATTGTGCACGACCTTCGATGAAATAATTTATTGCAGCAGTACTGTAGGCTCTAGGCTCGTGGCAGCCCTGGGCAGAGGTGGCTCCTTCGGCCGCCAATGTCAATATGGTATCTTATGAATGGCGGATGGCCATGTCCGTTGTGGACACTGCATAGCCGCCTCATGCTCATGACACCAGTGTTTAACTTTTGCTAAAATTTTAAACTGAATTTTTTGCTGTGTTGTTATTTTCTCTTTCTGTTTTATATTCAATATATATTGGCGTGGCGGCCCCTGGGATTTGGTGGCCCTGTGCAGGTGCACAGTTTGCACATGCCTAAGGCCGCCCCTGCAGTACTGTGTCTTTCAAAGGTACTAACCTCCAATCCCTGTTCTTACTTTTCTTTCTCCAAGTAACCGATTGCCACACATTCAGCTCTATAATAGACGTTAAGCCATCTGTAAGCTTATAACGGCAATTCTTCAAAACTTTTAAGGAAAATTGAAATATCTTTGTAGTGCATGTTTAATTATTCTATCCTTCACGCCAGTCCCAGTGAAGCAAACAGTGCGAGCGGAGCGGAGCGCCTGATCCTTGCTAGCATAGCAACAATATGTCCTTTAATTATTAACAATATAGATTATTTAAATGAAGTTAAAGTTTTATCTGTATAATATAATAAACATATTTTGCTGCATTTCATTTTACAAATTATATCGTCATCATATGTAAATACTGTACACTTTTTATAAAGTGGCTCAGGTTGTGCAATATTAGAACTGTACTGCAAGTTTACAGTGAGGTGATTGTACTGATAAGTACTAACAGTTCTAAAAGGAGCAGTTCTTGAGTTGAAACTGTTTCTGAACTGCGAGGTCCATACAGGAAAGGTTTGAAGCGTTTGTCATATGAGAAGCAGTTCAAATAAGAAGCATGGCTTAGGCAGCGTGTGCTTGATGCTGTATACCGATAATTCTCTTTCCGATCAGCTGCTCCGAGTGGTGCAGTGAGAGTAATATGGAAAAAGATGATCCCCTGTGGCAACCCCTAACGGGAGCAGCTGAAAGAAGAAGAAAGTGCAGTGAGAGTAACAACGTTAAAGCAGCTATGGTATTTAGAATAAATTGACCATTCCGTGGACCATTATATTGTTATTGGTTAATTACAATCAGATGCATTAAACTAATAAACAACATGCGGTTAATTTCAGTATATTTATAAAGCAGGAAAAGAAAGGATAACTACACAGGAACAGTAGCACTGCTTTGACGCTGGGTGCCGACAGTCTGTAAAACCGAGCGGAGAACTTGCGTATGACAGGGTATGAGATACCATGAAAATGTGCGTGGCTTTACGCCAAGATTAGGTTTTATACATCGCGATTTGAACGTGGAAACGTTCTTATGCAACATTTCTGTGCGTACGCACCGTTTATACATGAGGCCCCTGGTCATTACTTGAGTGTTCATGAGAAAACTTTTATCTTGTTCTGATGTTGTTTCTGGAAAACAATGATTTTTTCTACTGGCACATCTTCCGTGTTGGCCCTGTGATAATATTCTGGGGTTACTAGAAACTTCTTCCAGTATTTCATCCTTCTGCCCCGGCCTGGAAAAGTAAAGCAGCCGTTTCAAATCTTCTGCACTTGTAGTTGATATTCTGGACAGTGGAATGGCCAATTTCCAATTATTAGAGCTCTTTTTTAATTCCTTTTCAGCCTCACAGGCATATATAACTTTTTTACAGAAGGTGTCAGAGTTCTTTTCGATTTGGGCATGGTGACAATAAACACTTCAACAGTAAAGAGCAAAGCAAAGTAAATTTCTGATGTTTAAATAACACAGTGTGATGGGTGGCCAGGCCATTACCTGGCCATCCGGGATGCCAACAGAATGGAAGGACCGGGTGAGAGGGCATAGGTGAGGCAATACCTCCTGGCCAGCTGTGGCACCACAGATTCCTTCTGGGAGCTGGGGTTCTGTGGGGGCCACCAGGGGGAGCTGCAGAGCCCTACAATGGACTTCTACCACACCTAGGAGTTATTTCAGATAATCTTGATGTGTCACCTGGAACACTCCCAGGACCTGAATAAAAGGAGCCACCTCAGTCCATTTGGGGGGCCAGAGTGGGACGAAGGGATGAAGCTTCCTGGGAGAGGAGTGGAAGCAGAGAGAAGAAAGAAGGAAAAGAGGACTGTGCTGTGCTTTATGTACTGTACTATGGGGGGCAGAGAAAGTCACTCCACAGATGCAAATAAAGGTGTGCTGTGTGACAACTCGTGTCTTGCCTGTCTGTTTCGGAATTAGGGGGGCCGAAAATGCCCTGGTGGTCCACAACAGGTTCAGACAAGATCCTCTCTAATAATGTTTTAACAAGTCAAGTGTGGGTATTTGAAGTATTTATACATATAGGGGCTGTTCTTACTTTTCCCACATGTCATATTTGTATGTATATTTATTTAAATTATATGATGAACTACAAAATGTAAATGTGACATGATGTCTGTTATTTTATATTACCTATATCAATATATTAGCCATGTTACCTGTTGAAGGCAGGTATTAGAATAATTTAAAAATATGTGCTATCTCTTGCTCAATATGCACTTTTAACTGCTTTCCTCAGTAATCTGATGTGTGTGAACGTTTGTTCATCTGTGATCCCTGTCTTGGTTTGTTCCCATAAATCCTGCTTCATAGCCTCTGTCATTATTTTCAAGGCAGCTTTCTCTCATCTTGTCTGCTTTTGTAGTTGCCGTCTTTGGCGGTGACTCTCATGGCATTCCTCCTCCTCCCTGTGTGTCTGTCACTTGCACTTCCTCTGTCATCACATAACCAAAGCCAAACTGATCAATCACACCAAAGCCAAACTGACTAATCAGATTCCTCAGAGGGACTGGAAACACAGAGTTTAATGTTTTATTATTATGGGGTACAAAATCTGTAAATTTTGTTCTGTATTTGCATTATATTTTGCTCAAGACCACAACAGATGAACTAAATTCAGGACACATCAAAGCATATCCTTTTCCCAATTGTAACTCACTTTTAAAACTGCTGTTCCAACAAAGAAAGAAAAACATGCTGGTGCCTAAGGCTATTGATTAGTTTATAACCTGAGAAAGGATGGACATCTGGGACAAAAAGTTGCTAAATGGGTTAACAGCCTGGGAAAGGAAGAAATGCCAGTAGGTACTAAACCTCGTCTGAAGAGCGGCACAGGAGGGAGAAAGAAGAAGAGATGAAGACATCAGGAGAAGACAACAGAGCGATGTCAGAAGAGGGTGCTGGCAGCATGTGGCCGTTTCCATCTGATCGTCAAAAAAGCATCTCATGAACAATGACGAGTACTAGATCACAAGCCGCCTGCAACATTCGTCGTTGTCATCTTTTAACTTTTCATAAGCTTTTTCTAAAGACTATATACAGTATATCCAGACTTTGCTATTCACATTTTCTATTATTCTTTGTTCTACTGGTATTATTATTCGTGTAATAAATACCATGCTTCTTTTAACTGTCTATGCTTTGTCTTAATGTCTGGAGTGATTAAAGTAATAAGGTAGATTTCTTTGAACACCTGGTGCAGCTGGAGATTTGCCATTACCTCTGTGCTGCGAGGTTTATTAAGGCTGAGGGTGAGAGCTCCACCCAAAAGTAGGGAACAGTACGTAAAGTAAGGCATTCTTGGCTGATAAATGGCCTATAGTCAAGAGTGCTGAGCCTTTGTATGTTTAAATGTATTCTTGGAAAACAAAAGTAATATTCAGGTCTAAGATATCTTTAAAACATCGTATGTTGTTCGTGCCAATAATAAGTAAGTCTCTTGAAGTGCTGTGAGAGTGACAGGCTACGTTATTCCTAAGGCACTTGTGTGGTTTAAAGTGCCAGAGGTTAACCAGCTGTGTGTGTTATTCATAAGGCACCTGTGTGGTTTAAAGAGCTAGTGATTAACCAACTGTGTGTGTGTCATTCACAGGGCCCTGTTGAGTTTCTGTGTGTATGTGTATACCTATGCTTGCATGTGTTAATCTTAAGGTGCAACAGTAGACAAACCCAGTAACGAATCTGATGAGTACACTCACCCCTAGGTAAAGGGTAAGTAGAGAGAAATACCACGATAAAACAATTATATAGTAGATATGGTTTAAATGAAGATCAAGTCTTGGTATGTACACATATGTTGAAAGAGAAAAACAGTTCATGGAGTGTACTTACTTTTTCACACACATTACAAACATGGCATACCAGTGCAGTAATTGACACTGCTGCATCACAGCTCCAGAGTTCTGTTTTTGAAGCCATGCTTTGACATTGTCTGTGTTGAACATCCCTATTCAACCTGTCTCAGTATGGGTTCTTTTACAGGGAATTGAGTGGAAAGTCATTTGGACTTTATATAGTGTGTGTGAGTGATGGGCTGACCCCATAACCAATGCTCCTACGATAGGCTTTGACCTCTATGACCCCTAGCAGTGAGTGAGATAATGGATGGATGGATTTTCTGGACCGTCCTTTTAATTGTTTAGCAGCATTCATTGCAGATCATTAGGCTAGTCTGGAAAAATGAGCCTTTTTTTTCCTTATTTTTAATGACTGCTTTGTGCAGTGCTTGACAGAGATTTGTTGCTGTATCCTTTTACTGTGCCTCTGCCTTCAGACTCTGACCTTGCCTGGATTAATTATTCTAGTCACACCAATTGGGTTGCTCGTAAGTGGTACGTACAGCTCGACCGTTAGAGGCCTGTGTGTTTTTAATTGCAATAGACTGGTAAAGTAATTTGCAGGTCACATTCTGTGCTGGAAACGATGCATTTAGCCCCTGCAAGTATTGATCCGACTGGGCAAGAATGGAAATCTGCTGAATTGTAAGTAAACGAGAGGAGGGGAGTTTGAAGGAATATGATTTCACAGTGGGAAGAGCATGTCACAGCAGGCTGTATCACTGTAATATCTTAACTAGCCCACAGGCGCAGAAATCTATACAATTGTTAAATGGACTGTTATGGGCAGCAGAAGCTCATTAAGATGTAATATTATACTTTTTTATTGATCTTGGGAGTACACCTTTCATATACATACAATAAATTTATTAAAATGAGCAAAATCCTTTATTCCTTAGAAAATCACTTGAGAAATGTCCACAGGTATGTATCCTAAGTGCCATGTGGTAGGAGTTCACCTTAAACTGTGGCAGTGTCCAACACTTTAGGAGTCACCAGGGTGCTGTTGGGATTTTGTAGTGTAGAGGACAACTCTCCACTCAAGTTTAGTATGTATATACTGATTAAGACACAACATTAACATTAAGAACATTAAGACCATAGCATATGAAATTAATCTCATTGACTGTCTTTTAACAATGCCACACATCAAGGTCAAGGATATTTTAAACCATATGCTGAAATCTGGTACTTGTAGTCAATTGTATTCAGTGCAGAAGATATTCACATGTGTAAAGACTGGAATTACTATCATAATTGCCATGTGGTTATGACCAGAAGACTGGGTCAGAGCATTTCTGAAATGGCAAGACTTGTGGTCAAATATGGTGTCGACCTACTGACAGATGTCTGAGGGAAAACCATAAACCATTAACAGGGTGTTGGACTGCCAAGTATCAAACATTTTTGTGAGAGATCATCAGTGGTTGTAATAGACAAAACTTGTAAATAATTTTAATGATAATTATGGGAGCAATGTGTCACGACACACAGTGCATTGAGCCCTTCTGTATATGGGACTGTGTAGCAGCAGAGCAGTGAGAATGTCTATGCTAAGTTCTGAACTGGACCTTGGATCCATGGAGGAAGGTTGACTCTGTTGCATCAAGTGAAAGATGTGTATCGTTTACATGGGGAAGACATGACACCAGAATGCACTGTGAGAAGAAGACAAGCTAGTGGAGTGTGTGAGATGCTTTAGGCAATGTTCTGCTGGGAAACCCTGATTCTGGGCATTCACATAGATGTTAATTTAAAACATACTGTCTGCCTAAACATAGTTGCATCTCAGGAATAACACCTAAAATAAATGAAAGTGGCACTTTTCAGCAGGAAAATGCACTGCATGAATTGTACACGAATGGTTTGAAGAAAATGATGAAGAGTTCAAAGTGTTGCCCTGGCCTTCAAATTCCTCAGATCTCAATCAAACTGAACATCTTTGGGATGTTTTGGAACAAGATGTGCAATCCATGTTGGCTACACCTCACATCTTCTAGCAATTAAGGGATCTGTTGTTAACATCCTGGTGCCAGATACCACAGGGCACCTTCAGAGGTCGTGTAGGAAGAGTTGGAACTGTTTTGGGAGCACATGGAGAAGCAACAGCATATTAAGCAGGTGGTATATACATATCCTACATATCATATACAATATGTATCCTGTATCATATACATATTATATTGTACAGGAAGATTCATTGAAACTCTCGCTAGGATGAAGCAATCTGAACGAAACAACGTGCAATGTGCTCCTCAGTATATGGAGCTTTAAACAAGCCAGGATACCCCTGTGTCAGAGCAATGAGTTAAGTGCCAGACAGCCGTTGTGACATTTAACTTCATTTTGCAACTTCTGGGGGCATACCGCCCGTACCCCTTCACTAAGTTGCTCGACTTCTCATCAGGATGGTGGTGTACAGTATTGAGCAGCGTGTCTTCATGGTACGAACCTATTGGGTCACCAATTCATTTAAGCGATGTCAGAATCAAGTGGATGATTGCGAGTTAATGGAAGGTTACTTCCAGCAAGATAGAGCAATATGCCACACATCGGCAAGGAGCATGGCAGAAATTGGGTTCTTCAACAGCAGGGTAATTTCAGAGGGGCTCTATCGCAACAAGCCTCACACTGTGGAAGATTTGAAGGAAGACAACCAATGTGAAATTGCTGCTATTCCCCCAGAGACACTCGCCTATACGTTCAGGAACATGGAGCGTCGTGTCGAAATGTGTCTGGTAGAAAACAGAAACCACTTCCAGCATTGCATGTAATGCAATCAATTACACAAACGTCAAGGTAGATAGCGTATTTTTTTGGTTCAGATTGCTTCATCCTAATGGGAGTTACAACAGAATTTTTGGGGCCTGAATCTTCCTGTATACATTTATAAACTTTATCTTTACATTTTCCATCTCTTATTAGTGTGAAGTGGGTTCAGTGGTTTTGATTCTAGCTGTGTTCCTCTTAAATGACAGGGTCATCATAATTAGAAGAGAGTACATCTTAGTAAACAGAGAAAGGTGATTGTCACTGACAAGCTATGCATCTGGAAACTTCACTTCAAATCATCCAAGTGTGATACAGATATACTCAGAGTTCAGGTGAAAAGAAGAAAAAAAATATATTTCAGTTTGTTTCTTTTTTCTTTGGTGAGATAAACAGCCCAAAGTAAAAAAAAAAAATCTTTGGTCAATAAAGGAAAATGCCTCAGAGTCAGTGGGTGTTCTGTCTAATCCCCAGCAAGAATGATCTGTGGACTCTCCCCTAATTTGTGGTGACTCCACTCTACTGTGTCTAGTTTTTTAGGTGACTGGGAAGTAACAGAGTACAGGAATGTACTGGTCTTATTGGTGGAAGAGATACATACAGGCTCACAGGGAGATGGTCCCAAAACACTGGGCGTATGGTAGGAACCAACCTTACATAGGCTGTAACTCCATTACAAAGGATATTCAAAGATTATCCCACACTCTCTGATACCAGCTCAAATTAGAGTTGCCAGTTATTCAACATGCATGTCCTTGGGGCATAGGAGGAAAACTGGAGTACGTGAAGAAAAAACCTCATGAGAATGTATAAAGGCCGCAAAGGCAGTAATCAGGCAAGCCCTAAAAATAATGAAAAAACAGGCATCTCATAAGGCAAAGCTGCCTTCTGGTAAAAGTTATGTGGGCTGCAACTTAATTCAGGGAAGCAACACTAGAACCTTTGCCTTTGATTTTTTTTTTACACAGTCATACCTTATTCTGCCATCAAGAATAGGATTTAAATTGCTGATATTTCAGTATCATAAATTCCTTTAACATAAGGTAGAGTCTTAAACCTGTTTAATCTGATTCAGGGTCATCAAGATAGAAGTCACCCAGTATTTAAGTAACAGCGATTACTGACATAATAATGATAATACATTTTATTTATAGATAATCTTTCATCTACATTTGTACTCACTCTGAGGAAAACTGACACAAACACGAGGAGAGAATGCAGACCCTAAATAGACAGTGACAGGGCACAGGATTCAAAATTAGGACATTGGATCTGTGTAGTGTCAAACTAAACTGGCAGACTGGACTTAGCTGCTAACTGAGGGCACACTACAGCATGAAAGAAGTCAAAAAAAGTGAGAGGTGAGAGGTTGAAGAAAGCAGGCACACTGTACTCTGAATAATGAACAGACACCATTTGTGTGGCTAGTAAATAGTATATTAATGTTTGGATCATCAGTTACCAATATTTATATATTATGCTAAGGGTTGTCTGTCTAACAGGCAAAAACACGGGAACCACTGGGTCTTGAAGTTTAGTCTTGGTCTCAATTGAAAGAGCTTATCCTGTGATATGCGTAACCTCACCCATAAATTGATTGGGCGAGCTACCTTGGCCATAGAATTTGGCTTTGGATCTTTCTCATGGCAAGTGGTGGCACAGGGGTGCACTGTGGCTGACAGGTAACCAAGCACTGCACGAACAACAGCTGAGCAGACATGCAGCACTGCAGACAGGAAAAGAAGTGCAGCAAACTCTGTTGATAACAGCAAAACATCAGCTATGTGGTCAAGCGGCATTGCTGACAGGAAAACAACAGTGCTGAGCATTGCTGACATCAGGATAATGACAGCTCTGTGGCCACGTGGCATTGCTGACAGGATAACCAAAGCACCAAGCTCTACTGAAGACAGGAATACACCAGCAACATTGGTATACAGCATTAAGAATTGCCACACAATCATGTGCCTTGTCTATCAGGAAATGAAGCACAATGACGTTGGATTTCATTGAGGAATACTGCGCTAACCTTGGCAGGGTGACTCTGCATACTCTCATTTCCACACTCATTTCAAGATGTATAAAAATGAAACTTGGAGCAAAGACACACACATTTTTACAGCAGCCTCACACCATTCATACACACGTTTCTGTTCAGTTTTGCAAACTGGCGGCACCCAGCGTCACAGCAGTGCTACTATTTCTGTGTCATTTCTCTTTCTTTTTTACATTTGCATCCATGATGCTGGCTTTCTCAAATACTCTAAAATTAATTGCATATCATTTACAAATTTATAATCATTCTGTAACAATACACCACAGCTGCTTTTTGCATTGTCAAAAGATATTGCAAACAGAAGAATTAGAAGAGAGTGTGTATTTATAGATGATTATGACTGGATTCTAAGTCGATTTAGATTTCCAAGAGCTATCCTCTTGGTGCTGTATGCTGTTAGAATACTAGGATGTATACTTAATATCATTTCTACAGTGTAATGAAATGCATTATAACATGTATATTATATTTTACAGATAAATTGTTAACTTCACTTAAATAATGTATACTGTTAATAATTAAGCATGTGGGAGCATAGTGGCGCACTGATAGCCCCATCAAGGGATTGTTCCTGCCTCATTCTCAATGCTTGCTGGGACTGGCTTGACCCTGGACGGATGGATGGAATAATTAAACATCTAATATCAAAGATGTTCCTTAAAGGTTTTGTAGAATTGCTATTCTAAGCTTACAGCTGGTTTTACACTTATTACTGACATTTATTTTGTTGCGATTGATTAAGTGTAAAAAGAAAGCAGAAGAGCAAGAATTGGGTATTGGTACTTTTGTCAGATACAGTACTGCTCTATGAAATTATTCGATTTCGCGATGGGTCGCGCCCATCCCATCAAGTATCGTGCATAAGGCATGAACAATCCGTGGATGGGGCACCAGCTCATCGCTACTGCGCACCACCATGCCACACCATGTTTAATACACGCTTTAATGCATTTCATCATTAAAACGACATCAAATATACATCTTAGTATTATAAAATGTTCAGAGATCCATAATATAATGAATGTTAATATTCTGTGTAGCGATAACTGCCTGCATGATCCTGTCGACATAAAAGAAAGCCCATTTAAGGAGTATGTAGAGATTCACGACTGGGGTGGGGAACGCTTAGACTACGAAGCATTTAATGCACTACTTTTGTTACGATGGCATTTGAGAAAGTCTAGAAAATTAAAAATTAATTTTAAGATGAAGTTTATGGCATTCTACTTTAATGACAAAATAAACTATGAGATTAAAGTTAACATTTCAACATTAATCTTGATAAAGACCTTTTTTTTCAGATGGTAGGCTGCAACTTAGCTTTTCACAGTGATTGTGTATGTGACCACTTATTATTACTTTCTGAACTTGAACTTTTGAGTGCCTTCGCCATGCTGTGTCACTCAATCAATTTCCTTTAGTTGCTTATATCACTAATAAGCCACCAAATTGTATATTTTTCTTTGCCTTCACTTCACTGAGCAGGACTTCCATTTCGCTCACGCTTTTACCATTGTGTTTTAAGAAAACACTGAATGGAAGGGGCTATTTAAATTAACTTGCATATTCAAATAGGCAAAATTCTGGGAGGAGTTGGGGTGGGGCTGTAGGTAAGAGCATGAGTGTGAAAGTTCATGTTGATTGGGTATTATAAAGGGAAAGTGCATGGAACTTTGCTTACACACAGTTTTATGTATCTAATTTTTTTGTGCATACTCCATGTTTTAGTGTGAATTCTATGCACAACATTACACATGAGGGCCATGTCTGCTGTGATTTGTGAAAGGTGTTTCTTTAAGTACTGGAGGCCCGAATGTGTCATGAATAATGTTTATTTTTAATTTTTTCCTGGGAAGGATACCATTTTCCTGAAATAAGATTAATAATGTTATTTATTTTAAGGTTTAAACTGCATGTGGTATCTTTTGAAGGTTTTTGTGTTGGTATTTAAACATACTCTGACACCATTTTGTTTTCATTTGAACATTTCTGTTTTGACATTTGACAGGGTCATACCCCCATAGAAGTCGTGCCCCCGTGTCAATTCTGCAATGGTATAATTAACATCCAGGTTAAACATTTAAAATCCATACATTTTAAAGCCCTTGTACAAAAAGAATGTTTGTTTGCGTCCTGATTTTGACCATGCTTTGTTTTCTTTTTACTTTCTTGTATATGAAGTATAGGGAAAGTATTGTAATTGTCCAAAATTTTCAACCTTGAGATTTTAATAAATCTCAGTGGTTTAGACCTCCTTGAGTTCGATTTATTTTCTCATAGGGAAAGTATTGTAATCATCCAAAAATTGGATTTTGAGATTTTGATGAATCTCAATGTTTTAGACCTTCCTGAGTTTACTCCTCAAATATCCATCCCCATATCTGAGTCCACAACAAAATCTAGGGGAGACCACTGCCAATTTTTTGAATAATAAGTTTGCCTTTCCCTTTGGTTTAGTCACCAAATCTCTTGACTTTCTGGTTTCAGTTCTTGCCTGCCAATTGACCGCTCTGCTCATTTTTTTTCTAATGGCAGAACAGTGTTTCAAGTTTTCTAAAGTGCTGTATTTATTTATTTCAAATTTGTATTCACTTCAAATTTGGAATGGACTTTTATTTATGTATTTATTTAGTCTACTGTGTTGTTCTGCCACTGCAAGTTTCTACAAAGCACTTCTCATTGTACTGTGACAATGTCTGGAAAAGAATATGTCTAGACATTTTAAAAGTACTCTTTGAACATGTAACTTTATAGACAGGAAGTGCCCACGAGATTTCAGATAGTGACTAATGGTATTTGATGATCAAGGTGCCAGAGAGTGGCGATGTATTGTACCTTGATCAAACCTACAAGTAGACATTTCGCTGTACTCCGTACACATAACAGTAAACTTGAATTTAATTGATATTGTTAATGTATTCATTAATTTTAAACTAAAACAGAGTCACAGTAGTCTGTAGCCTATTATGACAGCACTGGGTACAAATCAGAAACACATACTTACACTCTGTCATCGATGGATTGGAAGAAGGGATATTAAAATACAGGAAAGTTTAAACATTTTGTGTAAAGAATGAGCAATGTGTAAACATTTACATGGAAATAAGAAATCAATGCCAAACTACAGTGACTCAAAATTGGAATATTTAATCTTTATTTTGTTTTTTTTTAATATTCTGCTGAGCACTGGAAAGTCAAGTGGACCAAACCATGCCTTCTAGAATGCCTGCTGGCATGACATAAAGGCTCAGCAAAGTATTCCATGTTTTATGCTTACACAGGTTGTTGGTCCTTAGATGTTGGGAGGTGAGATTTCAAATGTGCAGCATGCCCTCTCCTGTTTAAAATACATGTTCTTTAAATTTAAATATTTATGTCCCCATGTTACTGTTAAACTCATTTTAAAGTCACCATCCCGATCCACTGGACTAATTCCCTTCATAATTTTAAACACTTCAACCACATCACCTCTTAATCTTCTTTTGCTTAAACTGTAAAGGCTCAACTCTTTTAATCTTTCCTCATAACTCATCCCCTGTAGCCCTGGACTCAGCCTAGTCACTCTTCTCTGGACCTTTTCCAGTACTGCTATGTCCTCTTTGTAGACTGCAGACCAAAACTGCACACAGTACCCCAGATGAGGCTTCACTGGTGTATTATAAAACTTGAGCATAAACTCCTTTGACTTGTACTCCACACATTGTGTTATAACCTTGGGTAGGTTGGGGAGCCGACTTCGACGCTGAACCTTGGTGCTACCCTCCAACTTATGCACATGTTAGACTCCTTGGTCTGTGTTATAGATTATGACCTAACACTTGCTTTGTGCTATGGCAGACATAGAGAAGTTTATAAAGCAGCTGATTTTGCCTGTTTCTTTTCAGATAGATAGATAGATAGATAGATAGCAGCAGTATACTGATTTAAAAAAAAAAATTGCTTCATTATTTGAAAAAGAGAATAAAATAAAAGAGGAGGCAAGGTGAATTTTTTCAGCTAGATAAAACAATTTATACAACACATAATATGACAGCTTTTATACCTTGTGAGTGCACTTACGTCCCATACAACAAATGCCACAAAGGAAGGGACCCATTTAAGGAAGGACTACACTTACAAACGTGCTGTGGAATTTTATAGTCTTTGAAATGGAAAGAGATCCCTACGTACCATGGAAACACAGCAGTGACTGCAGTCACATCAAGTCACTAGAATGTAAAAATGTGGATTAGGATTACTCAATAAAAATATCATAAAAAGTAGTACAACAACATGCAAAGCACTAAGGTGCTCCTCGACTATTACATTAGGAAAGCCACACTCCAGTAGGAAAAACTTTAAGAGAGAAAACCCTTTGTTTTTTAACATGATATTTTAAAAACTAACAATTTTCTTTTTAGGAAAATATTGAACAAGACAATGCTCTGTATACCTGTAAGCAGAAAAGGCAGCACAGTTGCAAGTAACACCATCAATGCTTATAAAGGCAAAAGCAGCAAGAGCTCTCTGACATCGACAACTGTTATGTATGAAGATGGACAATGCTTATTGTGCTCACCATATTGTGTCCTGAATCCAAAAATGTTCTTACTTTTATTTTCTTAGCATGAATACTCATACTACACACTTCAGTATCTCCGTCTCACTAAAGTACACTTTCTCTCTACTGTTGCTTTCATACCTATGTAATGAAAGGTGTAACTGCCAGTGCAAGAGGGACCAGCGAGGAAGGGTACGAAAACCAATTTCACTTCAGATGGTCTGTGGTGGGCTGGCGCCCTGCCCGGGGTTTGTTTCCTGCCTTGCACCCTGTGTTGGCTGGGATTGGCTCTAGCAGAACCCTGTGAACCTGTAGTTAGGATATAGCAAGTTGGATAATCAATGTAAGGATGGACTTCAGTTGGTCAGTGGTCACTTTACTATAACACCAGATTTGATTCAGTTGTGTAAATTTGATTTATAGAACTGACCTACAGTTTTTCAGGGAGATTAGAATATACTGTTTTCTCTGTAAAGTTTATTGTTATCGAGGGTAAAGGGTAGGAGGTGATGGAGTTTAGGTGGTAATCATTGGTTAATTTTCCTAAACAGTTTTCAACCTCAATTTGGTAAAACATTTAAACAGTTTATATTCACATCCCTAGTTTGAAGGGGCTAAGGCCTATCCTGGCAACACTGGATTCATATGATGTACACATCCACAGGACAAGTTTGGAATTGGCTAATAGCATAGCATGCATGTCTTTGGGAATGTGAAAGGAGAAAAACCCACACAAACGTGGGGAAAATATGCAAACTCCACAAGACAACAAAGACGTTTGGGATTCAAACGTAAGATACTGGATTTTTGAAGCAGAAGTGCTATCCTAATATTAATGAATAAGTAACTATTACCTCTAAAGTTAATTATTATAGTCATCATATGTACCACGTCCATAGTACATTTTAATACGTGTGTAAAAATAAAAACTCTTTTTTTGTAGTGCTTAGTCTGTCATCATTTCTTTCTTTCTTTCTTTCTTTTATTTTGTGTTTCATCTCTGTAAAGTTTCCCCCACCACGTTAAACGAGCTTCCACACACAAGCCCAGAAAAGATTTTAATTCCACCTTTCTGCCATGGCATGAATCATTTATATGCCTGCTGTGTTTCCAGCAGTTTGATGACCTGTCTCTCTATCTCTTCTTCCCTTTGCCATTAAAGATAAATTCAAAATCTACTAACTCCATGCCCTGGCTGCTTCCAAGCACATGTTCTGTATTTTAAAGCAGACTTTGATAGAAATCAGAGTCCTCAACCTGCTTGGGCTTAATGAGCCATTATCTTTAAAAGGGATTACATCAAGAAGACTTGAGAAGTATGAGATCATATTAGATTTGAAGAATCACATTGCAGTATTTGTTTTATGGAAGGATACATTTGTTGAGGCGGGAACAAACTCCTAATATATAATAAATGTAAAGTGAACACAGAGCATGTGAGAAGAATGGAAAAACTGAAGAAAGTGTAGCGAAATACTCCCATGATAAAAGGAAAAACAAACAAACTGGCCGTGAGACCAGCAGAAACTTTGGGAGCAACTAGAAAGAAGACAAAAAGAATGGAATTTCAAGAGATTAAAATCTGCAGTGCATGCAGGGTTCAAAAAATAGGCACATTAGGAGAAGCTTAAAGGAAAAAGGGATTACAAATTAATTTGAAAATTATAAAGTAATCACAATGGTTAGAACTTGACAACACATCTGCAATGGCTTATCGATAGTTCCAAAATGCACGGTGGAGCACTCTAGTTTAGTTGATGGCAAGTTCAAATAAACAAGGGTGTTCCATTGTGGGATTGCACCATTGTTGAACAACGCACCGTAGAGAGATTTCTTTGGGTAGACGGAGTGAAATCTGCTGAAATTCAAAAAAGGTTGTTGGATTTGGCAGATCACTAAGCTCTTTGGGTACCCATTTTGAGAAATATTATGGTAAACCAAGTCATCACACACTATGGCTTGTGCAGATCCATAGCTGATATCCAAATGTGCAGCAACAGTGGATAGTATAATTTTTCTGTCTTTTTTGATGAAGGAATTCGCCATGTCAATGTGGGCTTGTGTGCACAATTTTGGTGACCGACCATCTCGAGCTTCGTCGGTTACACTTGTTCTTCCTGCTTTAAACCTTTCTACCCATTGATAAACTTTTCATGCTGTTGTCATTTCTGTAGTAGGTCAACATCCTTCGGGGAAATTCAACAGATTTCACTTGCTCTGCCCAAACAAATCTCACTCTGGCACATTTTTCAACAATGGTTCAATAATGCAGTGGAACGTCCATGTTCATTTGAGCTTGGCTTCAACTAGACTTAGTTCTGCAAAGTGTGAGTCTGAACTACCTATAAACCATCACAAACGTGTTGTATTGTGTCAGCTAATATCCAATGTGATTACCACATAATTTCCAAAATGCCTTTATTTTTTGATTTACCCTCATATAAAACACAAAATAATTGGTGCAGTCAACTAGTTTTGTAAGTCACAGAATTAGTTCATTGGAGATCATCTGTCTGGGGTTTCAGTTCTTTGTATTATAAATGTTCCTGTATGAGGAAGGTCCAGCTTGAGGTGAATCAATATGGTGTAGGCCTAATTTACACTTGAAAGACAAAATAACATGTCAAGCAACTCCATGAAAAGCACAAGTCAGGGGGATGAAGACAAGAAAATATCTAAGTCACAGTAGCATTGGTCATAAGAATAAGTAGTTTCACTGAATGTCTGCTCCCATTGTTTCTTTGTCTGATTGCATCTCTGTGAAGGAGAAAATGTTATGAGACCTGCAGCAGCAGCAGGAATAACAGCACTGCATATTATCAAAAACACACCATTCCCACCATGTGGCATTGTGGTGTCAGCTATGGAGATGCTTCTCTGCAGCAGGCAATGGAAGGTTCATGCAGGCTGAGGGGAACATGAATGCAGCAAAATATAGGAAAACCTGGAGGAACACTTGAGGCTGCCTGGTGTCTTGGGAGAAGACAGCAACTTCAAGCATAAAGCCAAACCTATAGAGAAACAGCTTAAAAGAACAATGTTTATGCCCTGGAGTGGCCAAAGCAGACTTCAGATCTCAATCCATCTGGGAGTTTGTGGCTGGACTTGAAAAAGGATGTTCATTCACAATGTCCATGAAACCTGATAGGACCTGAGCAGTTTTGTAAAGAAGAATGGGACAAAATGGCAGTGTCCAGATAGATGTTCAAAGCTGACAGAGAAAAAGAGAGCTGGGCACTCAGACTCAACACTGTCATGGCTCCCAAAGGTGCATCTACTAAATTATGACTGAAATGAGTGGATATTCATGTGGTAAATTATTTTGTGTATTATGCTTAGAATTCATTTAGATCACTTTGCAGAGGTCACTTTTTACGTGGATAATAAAGAGTCTTTTACTGTTGATCAATGCCAAAAAGGCCAACTTAAATCCACTGTCATTCAATGTTCTATAACGATAAAATAGAAATACTGCCCTGGGGTCAATATGTATTATAGGCACTGCAGATAGATAGATAGATAGATAGATAGATAGATAGATATGAAAGACATTATATAATGGATAGATACATAGATAGATATGAAAAGCAGTATATAATAGATAGATGCATAAATATGTAAGGCACTATATAATAGATAGATAGATTGATAGATCAATCATATTGCACAAAAGCTCCCCTTAAGATGTCACACCGTGGTACCCCATGAGCCTCACTAATTAGTAAATGTGATGTCGTGTCTCTATGTAATTTCACTTTCCTGTGCCCTGCTGTTTGAGCAAAACGGTGCACTGACGAGAGAAATATCAAGGTTAAAATATATCTCTAGCTATTAGAGGATCTGCGAGTGCTCCCTAAGACCTCCCAGAGTGCTAGACCCCAGCTGAGAGTCACTGATGTACATCACATTAACTTATAGGGGTTTTCAGGACGTCTTGGGTATTGCTGTTAGGCAGCAACAGAGAAATGCTTTAAAAATTAATTAAAAGGATACTTTTTTTCTGCTGCAATAAAGATGCAAATTAAAGCCATGTGTTAAATTAATTACTAACTGCACCCAACTTCCTATTTTTCAGCCATGTAAGTAAAATGGATTTTTAGCAATTTATAGTGGTGAGGAAGTACAGTGGCAATTGTTTCTATGACTGAGCAAGAAAAAAGCTATTAGGCCCTGTTCGCTATTGTTCTTAATGGATTGAATAATAGTTATAGCAAATGGTTTGTAAAGAAAAAAAAATAATCCTTTAAAAATAATTGCATTATCAGCTCTTACCCAACTGTTGCATGCTTTATGTGTGTTGGCTGATAGAATTGCATATAAAAAAACAACCATTATTATATTTTTAACATCCCAGGCCATCCTCAGTGTCTGCGTTATCTGATTCAGGGCCGTGGTGGACACATCCCACCTTGACAGCAGCAGGTACAGGGCTATAGAAGAATGTTTTGGGCAAAATTCAATAAATAAATACATATATAGTGAAATGTGACAAAAAGTAAATAAAAACACAATGATATGTAAGGATAACTAGTAGATTTTTTTTGCTTATTTATTTATGTATTCATTTCAGTGACACAGCACGAAACATGAAAGACGCAGTGAAATGAAAACTGTCATTTTAATTTGTCAAAGTGGGCTGTGGCAAGTGCTGCTGTGTTTTGATTGGTGAATTAGCTGTGCGACGTGTGCCGGAAGCTGTAGCAGTATGCATCCGCAGCAGACATGTGCGAAACTGTGACCCGACATTCGCGTGATAGACATATGAGCGGCGACAAAGTAGCGGCGATTAAAACGCGGCGTCAAATCACGCAGGCAAAATCGCCCCGACAAAATCGCGAAAGTTTCATTAAATATGAATTACTAGTTTAAAGCATATATAATAATGTTTATTTAAGAAGTCAATATTATGAGACGCGGCATGCCATCAGCACGGCATGCAGATAGTCCTTAACATGCACACGTACCGGTCCCGGTACATAACGACGATTGGACGACGTCACAATCATGTCACTGCCATGTGTGCATGCCCCTCTGTCATGCACCTCGACATACTACACATCAAATGAAAATTCAGAGTCTCGTCTTTCCGATGATATAAACCATTTTGACACACAACAACCACAGCACTGACACTAAATCCTTTTTTACAGAGAAGTAAATACTTTTAAGAGCTGACTTTTCCTACCTTTGACTACCTTTGAAGGCTCTCTGCAAGTCAAACATCAATATTTCGAGCAATATTGGATCTCATTCTGTCCGTAAGGCTCCAGGGAATATAATCCAGTAAAACGATTAGGTCCAAAATACACAATAGATACTCAAAGGGACAAAAACTCCAGAAAATGTTTTTTAACTCGAGACTAGCTCTGCCATTTTTTTTCACTTCTATTGGTCATATCAGATGTAATTTGTTTCTGTCGGTGATAACCATGCTAAAACATGTTACACGGAAGTGTTAGCTTCTGATTGACACCTAAGTTGGCCAATTACGATGGGTCTGGGGGGTGACTGGCACCTCGTATAGCCAACGAGTGTTACAGACAGCTGAACGATGACGCACAACTCCAAACCCTGGTAGAATCTACCAGTTTGATTGGACGCTGTGAGTGACACTCCAAACTTACAGCCAATGAGCAGCTGAGCACGTCGATATGTAACTTGCCATACCAACATGTAAACAAAATCGATCAGAGCTGCGCGAAGCTGGCATTTGTGCCAGTCTGCAGACTTGGTGCGTGGTTGTTTATTGTGATTTCACCTAGTTTTTTCGCATTTTAAATATGGATAAGAGTACAGATAAACATAAATACACTCTCGATTAAATAATAGATGCATGTACGCGGCATGACAGTAATCAATCGTACCAGGAGACGTCTAATGGCAGAGAGCGACATGTGACACGCCCTTGTGCTTTCTGCCTGCTAACGATTGCTACAATCAGTGGCACGTGGAAAAACACTGTATTGTAACAGTTTGTAAAAAAATGTATATAGTTTGTGTGCATTTTATAAAAAAAAAAGTAAAAAATAAAATATATATATATATTTTTAGCCCATAAGACTTGTTTTGACTATTTTTATATTGAAATGTGTATTTTTTATTGTTTTTATTATGGAATATGAATTTCCATAACTAATAGAGTGACACTGTGTGTGTAGATATAGATTCCTTTAGGTGTAAGCTTTCAGTAGAGCCCTCATTGATATATGTGGGTTGAAGCATTCAAAAGTTATTACACTTTTTCCATACGTTCCAAAATGTGGATAATGGATAAACCATAGGTCCCTCTAAAAAGCACCTGGACATGCCCACATAAAAACTGGTGTAAAAATGTCATTTTTACAGGTATTCTTTTCAAATTTGAAATGTGCGTAGTCAACAAGTTATTCTGTTGGTACATAGTGTGTTTCTGTCCCCACCTTCCTACTGCAGCTATAGAGGCCTTTATTTTTACAAAAGGCGAGAACAAAAAAATTCATTTTTTTTATGTGAGTTCTAATGTGCATAACTTTTGATCAGTCACACCTACAGTGATTCTGACTACTAAGGGTGAAACTAGAGAATGTTACCTTTACAAAGAGACCAAACATATGTTTATACTCCAGATAGTTAAATAACAGCAATAATTCTAATTTGGAGAGGTCAAATTACAAGCGATTTAGCAAAAATGACCCCGCTTGATAAGGGGTTAAGATCACACCCTGCATATGTACGAAGAATTGCAGCAAGACAGCGTATTTAGACTTGCTGGCTGCCTGACTGCTGGTAATTCCGCTTTGTATACGACGCACTATGCCAACCCTCGACTGAGTTATTTGTTCGCAGCTTGCCATCAGCAGTTATAACAGTTATAACCTAGCACATAATGTGTACATAATGCGCACGTACGAGTCCCACTCTCTTGGCCTCTCTCGCGATTTTGTTGTGGCGATTTTGTCGGCGCTCATTTGTCCGTCGTGGTTTTGTCGGGGAGCATATGTCTATCACGCTTTTGTCGGTGAACCGTGTGAAACACTGTCTAGAATTACTGTGTGAAGCGGCTACTATAATTCAAGAAGCTCTGAATCTATCAACAGGGGTCTGCATCTAAGATGTCTGCTGTAAATGTGGCCGTTGATGACTGAAGATGTACATTCACTCTCTCAGTGATTCACCAGTCAAAAAGCAGAACTCGCCAGAGCCCACCTGCTCAACTATGGTGGTCGAATACGGCAGTTTTCATTTCAAGGTGCATTTTATGTTGAACGTGATGTCAGAAAGAAATGAAGACACATGATATCCGATATGGTGTTCCACAAGGCTCTATCCTGGGTCCGCTCTCTTCTCAATCTACATGCTTCCGTTAGGTCAGATTATCTCAGGGCACAACGTGAGCTACCACAGCTATGCTGATGACACACAGCTGTACTTATCAATAGCTCCTGATGACCCTGATTCTATTGATTCACTAACAGAATGTCTGACTTGTATCTCAGAATGGATGAATAGTAATTTTCTCAAGTTAAATAAAGAGAAAACTTAAATCTTAGTGATTAGCAATAATGGATACACTGAAGCTATTAGAAATAAACTGGATACGTTAGGATTAAAAGTCAAGACAGAGGTAAAAAGCTTAGGGGTGATTGTTGACTGTAATCTGAATTTTAAATTGCATATTAATCAGATCATTAGGACAGCATTTTTTCACTTAAGAAACATAAGTAAAGTTAGACCTCTTATATCACTGAAAGATGCTGCGAAATTAGTTCACACATTTGTTTTCAGTCGACTAGATTACTGTAACGCACTCCTCTCAGGACTACCCAAAAAAG
The DNA here is from genome assembly GCF_016835505.1 of Polypterus senegalus. Taxonomy (NCBI): domain Eukaryota; kingdom Metazoa; phylum Chordata; class Cladistia; order Polypteriformes; family Polypteridae; genus Polypterus; species Polypterus senegalus. The sequence goes on from NC_053157.1 coordinate 21,252,417, forward strand.
ACATAAATCATTTGCAACGAGTGCAGAATGCAGCTGCTAGAATCCTAACTAGGAAAAGAAAATCCGAACACATTTCTCCAGTTTTGATGTCACTACACTGGTTGCCTGTGTCATTCAGGATTGACTTTAAAATTCTGCTTATGGTTTATAAAGCCTTAAATAATCTCGCCCCATCTTATATATCGGAATGCCTGACACCTTATATTCCAAATCGTAACCTCAGATCCTGAAATGAGTGTCTCCTTAGAATTCCAAAAGCTAAACTTAAAAGAAGTGGTGAGGCGGCCTTCTGCTGTTATGCACCTAAAATCTGGAATAGCCTGCCAATAGGAATTCGCCAGGCTGATATGGTGGAGTACTTCAAAACACTGCTGAAAACACATTATTTTAACATGGCCTTTTTATAACTTCCTACTCAAAGCTTCATGATGCTCCAACAATGATGGACGGATTAAAAGGCAGAAGTCTACGTGACCATCATCATCATCAAGCCCTTCCGTGAGAACCCTAAATCCAAAGAGGACTGTTTCATTTATGTTAGGTATCATGGTCTGGAATCCCTACAGATTTTATTTTTTTCTCCAGCCATCTGGAGTTTTTTTTAGATTTTTCTGTCCCCCCTGGCCATTGAACCTTACTCTTATTCGATGTTAATGTTGATTTATTTTGTTTTATAATTGTGTCTTTCATTTTTCTATTCTTTATTATGTAAAGCACTTTGAGCTACTATTTGTATGAAAATGTGCTATATAAATAAATGTTGTTGTTGTTGTTGTTGAAGAAATAAAGAATTACAAACATAAGGAAGCAAGCAAAACTTTTCACAAAATATTTATGTGAATATTTATTTACAGTGAATTCAGAAAATATTCAGATCCCTTTGCTTTTTTTCACATTTTCTTTTGTTGCAGCTTTGTGCTAAAGTTGCTCAAATTTATTTTTCTCTCACCAAACAACACAAAGTGAATAACAGGATTTTTAACATTTTAGTAAATTAATAAAAAAAAACCCTGTAATATCAATTTGAAACAAGTATTCAAACCCTTTGCTATGATAGTTGAAATCTGCAGCAGGTACATTCGATTCTACTGATCATCATTGAGATGTTTCTATGATGTGTGAAACCCACTTGGGGTCGATTTGAAAAAAAAAAACATTTAAATTCTGTTTTGCTTTACCAATTCTGAGGTCTTGAATGTTGATGAGGAGAAATATGAATTTAAATTAGTTTAGCATAAGGCTACAACATAATAAAATGTGAAAATAGTGAAAGGTTCTAAATACTTTCTGAATTCATTGTATTCATTTAATGTTGTCCCCAATATTCCTGTATAAAGAGCAAGAACCTGGCATGGATATGGGGTCAGCATGTCTCAGGGGACACTCAATGGTGCTGAGCCCATTTAAACCGAGTACTTAGCCAAGTCAACACATCTTTAAGATGTGGAATAACAAGAAACAGACACGTGGAGAATGTGGATAGTCCACCAAGAAAGAGTTGGGATTGGAATGAAAAACAACTCTGGAACTGTGAGGCAGCAGAGCTAAGCTCTGCACCACCATGCTGCTGATAGATAGATAGATAGATAGATAGATAGATAGATAGATAGATAGATAGATAGATAGATAGATAGATAGATAGATAGATAGATAGATAGATAGATAGATAGATAGATAGATAGATAGAAAGGCACTGTAAAATACATAGATAGATAGATAGATAGATAGATAGATAGATAGATAGATAGATAGATAGATAGAATTTATTTGTCCCTATGGGGAAACCCTTTGGCTTTTCACAGAAGCAAATAAATACATAAATAAATATTATTATTAACACGATAATAAGTGTAAGGTTTGACACAATAATTTGTGCAGTTAAACAAAACTGTATAAAAACTTATTGCATTTAAAAATATTTTTCATTTTTGTAGGAAGCCAGCAAAATAATACAAGACATAAAAGTAAGGTCACTGCAAGAAAAATGCAACATAAAAAGGTTTGGAAAGAACTATTGTTATCATTGTCATTCTTTGGCAGTGTCTCGGCAGTGATTACAAACAGCTGAATCTTTTTCAAGTCTTTCTTTTCCCCCCTTATTGTTTTATTGTGAAATTCATTTTATTTAGTAAAAAGAGCATACAGGTCACATTGTTACACTGTCCAAAAAGAAAACAAAAAATATTCGAACACCAAATAACTTTTTTTCAATGCTTGCCTTGCAATTTATTAGAATACTTTAAATAAGTTATTTTCCAGGAATATTTGTATTGTGTGTAATTTATTAAATTTTAATCAAATTATCAGAACTATGGCTACTGATATCTTGACTGTGATTCAGCTGCCAGTAAATGAGCAGGAATGCTGTATTCTTTACCGTGATTTATGTATTGATTCTGTTGTGTTGGTGCTGTTTGTTTAGGCCGGCCTGATTACACAGGTAGACAATGCAGGGATTTGTGAACGCAGCGAGTTCTGTTTCAATTACTTCAAGACTTGCCGACGCTATCAGTCTCACGGACAAAGCTCTTGTGCATTAAATCATCCATTCAGCACCCAGATTACAAGAACATTATCATTTATGAGCTCAAAACAACCTGAGATCGTAGGTCAGGGTATTTAACCTCTGTAACAACCCGCATTGTATAAACCATTTTTGTAATGAAGTCTAAGGGCTTAAGAACAGCAGACAGCGTGAGGAGTGTAGCACTGAGTCAGTTCATCACCAAGGTGTTGTAGGGCTGACATTGTCTTCGGGGAGCTCTTGTAATTGCCTCGTCGAGTGCATAACCTTTTCAACTGCTGCTGATTTTCATATGTCGACAACATGTTTTGCTATCATCTAAATTATTTAATGAAATACAAACTATATATGCAAAAAATAAAAAAAATGGAAACCACCCCTTGTGCAGATAAGGTGCACAGAGGAGCAAAAAACACTCCAAGGAATCATAATTGAAAAAGGCACACATACAACTTACACACAGTTGCTTATATAAATATTTTTTATTAAATCCATACATAGTGCATCCTAAAGTAGTCAGACCGCTTCACTTTTTTCACATTTTGCTATTTTGCATCCTTATGCTAAAATTATGCATAAATTTCCCCCCCCCATCAAGCAACACTGATGACAAAGCAGAAAGAGAATTTGATCAATTTTTGCAAATTTATTAAAACTGTAAAACTGAAGTCTCTCATTGACACAAGCATTCAGAACCTTTCCTGTGATACTTGACATTTCGCTCACGTGACTCCGATTCTAGTGGCCATTGACACCTTGTTTGGAGACCACCTGTAGTCGATTCAATTGACTAGTGAAGGCACCCACCTGTCTATAGAAGGTCCTATGGATGCCTATGGGCATAAGAGCAAAAACCAAGCCATGACGTGGAAGGAATTGCCTGCAGAGCTTAGAAGCAGGATTGTGTCGAGGCACAGATCTGAGGAAGGCTAACAAAAACTTCTTACAGCATTGAAGGTTCCCAAGAGAACAGCTGTCATCATAATTCTTAAATAGGAGAAGTTTAAAAGAACCACCTAGATCTTTCCATTTGGCAAAACTAAGCAATTGTGTGAGAAGAACCTTGGTAAGAGAGAATGTGATGGTCACTCTTGCTGAACTCCAGAGAAAAGCTGTGGAGATGGGAGAGACTTACAGAAGGTCAACCATCATTGCAATACTCCCACCAATCTGCTTTTAACAAAAGTGGCCAGACAGTGGCCTTTCCTCAGTAAAAGAGTCTGCTTAGAGTTTGAAAAAAGGCATGTGGAGGACTATCAGGCTGTGAGAAACAAAATTCTCTGGTCAGAAGCGACTTGAGCAGCCATACCACATGCACTTCAGAACAGGTCATGCACCTGAAGCTAAGCTTGTTCAAGCCTGGTGTCACAAAATAGTCCAAAAGACATCAAAAAAAGGTTTGGGGCAGCCACCCATATATTGTGCCCTGGCTTCTTTACAGATATAAATTCAAAACAGAACTGACTCAAGATGAGAAATATTGCGGCTTTAAAGGCTGAGAAAGGAAATGACGTCATCCATGGGTCCGGAACCGGAAGTGACATCCATCATCCATGGGGTCGGAACTGTTTGGGATTTCCCGTGGTGTGCGGAGGATTGAGAGAGAGACAGTGCAACTCACCACCCCTCTGGTCTGACATGGATCTACTATTTTTCAGGCCCTTTAGCTGCCTGCCACTAGCATGTGTGTGACACTGGCCAGTACTTGGGTAGGAGACCAAGCAGGAAAAGCTTGGGTTGCTGCTGAAAGAAGACTTGGCAAGGGCCCTGTACTCTGAATGTGGATCTCAATGCCACTGTGTAGTGGCGGGAACACTGTACTGTAAAAATGGTGCCATCCTTCAGATGAGATATAAAATCGAGGTCCTGACTCTCTGTGGTAATAAATGATCCCTGTGTATCCTTCAAAAGGAACAGGGTATTTCATGATGTCCTAGTTAAATTGCCCACCTTGGCCTAGTCATACTGGTCCCCTCATTATTCCCTATCTCTGATTGGCTAACTGTCTCTTGCCACTTCAGCACCCAACAGCTAATGTGTGGTGAGCATACTGGTGCAAAAATGGCTGCAGTCACATCATCCAGGTGGATGCTACACATAAGTGATGCTTGAGGTGGCTCCCCACTCACTGTGTAAAGCGCTTTGAGCAGTGAAAAAAGCAAATGTAAAGAATTATTATGATTTATTACTATCTCATGAAGAAACCTTTTCATTTCTTATGAACACCATGAATTATAGTGGCTTATGCTAACTGAGACTTTTTTCCAAGTTAATATTTTGCCCCCTTGATTCATTATCGCATTATATAGAAAATGTGAAACATAAAACAATGTTGCTACATTCAGCGTTGGCTGCTTCCTGGCACCTAATGTTGCCAAGTCCCCTGTGACCCAGACAGATGTTACACAATATTATTACAAGAAAACATAGTACAATTCAATACTAGATTAATTCATTGAAATTCCAAAAATATAAATAAATAAAATGAAGCTGAATGAAAGGTGAGGAATTCAAAAAGAATAATCTAAAGCACCTGTACAAAAGAACATAAAACAGAACAACTAAACTGTCTGCAGATAACATTTTTAAACAGAAATAGGTTTAGAAGTAAACTTGTTGTGATCACCGGTAGAAGTGGGGCTAGCAAGCTCAACTTCTATTCTGATCTAAAAAAGCAAAAGTGCACAGGGAATTTTAACATTCAGCACATGTTGGCAGTCTGGAATTTTCTGTTTTCCTCTACCAAAGTCAAAGAGGCCACATCTTTCAGGCAAGTCGTAGAGGGGCCAAGCAAGGATGACATATTGGGAATTACTACAAGTGCAACAGAAGTTAAGTTTACTTACACAGAGAGTTTTCTAGGTTAATATTCTGTGCAGAGGGTCTTTTTATTAGATCTTTAACTTCTGTATTGAGCAAAGGATACAACCAAAATATCCATCAGGTTGACTAAACTGGCTTATTCACCTTTGTGGCTTTAGCTGTGTGAAACATGTCCTCTTTAAACTGCCTGTGAAGGCTCGATCAGTAATAACTTTCAAGTTAAGAGCCCACATTTCCTCTTCTGTATTTGGCAGCATGGGTTTCATTCTTTTATATGGGAGATTTTTCAAACCTTTCATAGAAGTGCTGAACCTGACATATGAACATTTGGTTATTGTTGTCAAGCAAGTACTTTGTTAGTGTAATTCATTGTTTTCAAATCCATTGAAACATGATGGTGTGACATTGGCACAATAACTGATGCTATTTAAAATAAAGGCTGATCATCAGTTACACTTTTCTTGAAAGTTAATAGTTTTAAATCAGCTCATTAATTTTTCAGACCGTGTACTGTATGTCTTATGTTGGACTGGTGGAGTTTAAGACAAACACCAATTCTGCGTCAGGGTGCCAGTGCATTACAGTAAACTCTCTCACACCCATCCCCACTCATTTGGAGTCAATTTAAAGTTACCAATTAATCTTTTCCAATTCATTTTTAATTATGAAATTAGATCTGTGTCTGTTCTGATCACCAAATGATTGCAGAACCACGGGTTACATCAGAAGTTCCCAAAAGAAAGAAACTGTAATTGAAGCACTTTGAGCATGGGGAAGGCGCTTTATAAAGAAAATGTATCTCTCTGTTATATTAAAAAAAGTTTTCCGTTGTGTCCGCAATATTTATCCTTGACCACTCCCCTCCACACCGCTCGCCCAATCATTACTCCTACTGCATACATCTTCTCTCTGTAACTTTTAACTGTAATTTTAGTAATTGGCAATAATGGATTCAATGAGGTTATCAGAAATAAACTTGATGCACTAGGATTAAAAGTTAAGACGGAAGTAAAAAATTTAGGGGTAACTGTTGACTGTAATCTGAATTTTAAATCGCATATTCATCAGACCACTAGGACAGCATTTTTTCACTTAAGAAACATAGCAAAAGTTAGACCTCTTATATCATTGAAAGATGCGGAGAAATTAATTCACGCTTTTGTTTTCAGTCGACTAGATTACTGTAACGCACTCCTCTCAGGACTACCCAAAAAAGACATAAATCATTTGCAACGAGTGCAGAATGCAGCTGCTAGAATCCTAACTGGGAAAAGAAAATCCGAGCACATTTCTCCAGTTTTGATGTCACTACACTGGTTGCCTGTGTCATTCAGGATTGACTTTAAAATACTGCTTATGGTTTATAAAGCCTTAAATAATCTCGCTCCATCTTATATATCGGAATGCCTGACGCGTTATATTCCAAATCGTAACCTTAGATCCTCAAATGAGTGTCTCCTTAGAATTCCAAAAGCTAAACTTAAAAGAAGTGGTGAGGCGGCCTTCTGCTGTTATGCACCTAAAATCTGGAATAGCCTGCCAATAGGAATTCGCCAGGCAAATACAGTAGAGCATTTTAAAACACTGCTGAAAACACATTACTTTAACATGGCCTTTTTATAACTTCACTTTAACTTAATCCTGATACTCTGTATGTTCAATTCTTCATAATAATTATTCACAGTGGCTCCAAAATCCATACTGACCCCTACTCTCTCTTCTGTTTCTTTTTCCGGTTTCTTTGTGGTGGCGGCCTGCGCCACCACCACCTACTCAAAGCATCTTGATGCACCAACATTGATGGACTGAAAGCCAGAAGTCTACGTGACCATCATCATCAGGTCCTTCCATGAAAACCCTAAATACAAAGAGGACTGTTTGACTTATGTTAGGTAGATTGCCCAGAGGGGACTGGGCGGTCTCTTGGTCTGGAACCCCTACAGATTTTATTTTTTTCTCCAGCCTTTGGAGTTGTTTTTTTGTTTTTTCTGTCCACCCTGGCCATCGGACCTTACTCTTATTCTATGTTAATTAATGTTGACTTATGTTTATCTTTTATTGTGTCTTCTATTTCTCTATTCATTTTGTAAAGCACTTTGAGCTACATTTTTTTGTATGAATATGTGCTATATAAATAAATGTTGATTGATTGATTGAACACCCCATGACACTCTCAGTGCTGCTAACTCACCCTTTAACGTAGTCAGTTATAATGGAAAGGCAGAAAAGCAAACTATCTATTCAAGAACATTGAATTTTAGATCGTAATAGAAAAAGAGTGGCAAGAGCTGATAATGAACATCGATAAAAAGAAAACGAACAAAAAAGAGCTGCATATAATAAAAATCAAGAACAACGAGAATCGTCCAGTAAACGAAAAAGAGAATAAAATCCAGAACAATATGTGAACAAAAATGTAACAAAGCAACGTTTATAGAATGTAAGTTAGAGGATACAGTAATCATAGCATTGCTTTTGACGATTGGTTAATGTAATTTCATTTTTCTTTACATTTTATTACATTTTACTTTTTGACTTTTACTTTTTACTATATTTTATTCATTGGTATTTAAAATAGACAGTTGTAGCAAAATACTCAAGTAACTGATTTTCTATCAAAGGACCAAACCGTCTTCCTCCCGCACCCCGCATACTCTTCTATATACAATCTCTTTAAATACAATTGCTTTGTTTAACGGAGGAGTACCCCAATACCCTTTGAGTGGCTCAGCCACGAGATAGCGGGTGCTCAACGACCACCCCCAGGGGATGGTGTGCAAAGCGAGCATTGGGCAGAGCTCCCTAATTATTATTATTATTTTTACTATTAAATATGATTTGAAAGCTTGTTATGTATGAGAGAGGCCTATAAATCCTGTCTGAAGACTCACAACTTTAGTCTAGCATTTCTCTGATTAGAGTTGTTCATTAGCTGTGCATACTGCATCTCCAATTGGTAGTCATGTATTTAAAATAATGAGGGCATCACGGTGGTGCAGTGAAAGTGCTGCAGCTGCCTTGCAATAAGAAGGAAAGGGTTTGCATCTCTGGTCTTTCCACCATACAGATTTAATGTTCTCCTCGCGTCTGTGTGCGTATTCTCCAGGTACTCTGGTTTCCTCCCACTGTTCAAAAAATACAGGTTAGGTAATTTGGTGACATTAAATTGGCCATGGTATGTTTTTTTTTTTGTTTTTTTCTTGTCTCCTTAGGGAGTCAAGGCTGGGGGACTGTCAAAAAGTCCACTGAGGCATTCCTTGTGTAATTTTGGAAAGTATGTGAAATAAATTGATGTTGTTGTTTGGCTTGTGTGTGTGTGTGTGCCCTACAATGGACTGGCATACTATGCAGGATTTGTTTCCGCCTTGTGCTTGCTGCAATAGGCTCCAGTATACAAATCACGACTCTGTTCTGGATTTAGCTGGTTAGAAATGACAATAAATATGAACCATTACTAGCCCTCCTCTGTTCTTTCTTTTCTTGATGCTCTCCTGTAGCCAATACTGAGAGCCTTGGAATCAACTGATGAAAAATATTTGGTGAGATTGGATGGCCCAGCACAGACTCTACTACAATATTCCCAGGAGTAGGTGGGCGGCCAGTTGGTGCTGAGATATCCAGGTTTGTGATTGTAACTGTCTTTCTCTGTAATGACCAACCACAGACCCCCAAGAGGTTTATCATTGCCGGGGATGTAGCTGACTGAAGTTGTTGTTTTCTTCCCTCTGCTGTCAAGTGGTCATAGTTCAATGATAATATTAATTTATGTTAATCACTTTTGAACATTTTTTTTCCTTCAAATGCATTTAAACAAATACGTGGCTTTATGTACATTCGTTATGCACTGTAATCAGAAATTTGTAAACTTTGCAATTGCATTTACCTGTTTATTCGTTACAGCGCTCAGAGTCTGCACACAGTAAGGAGCGCTGTATGCAGAGATGAAAAATAAGTATGCAATAATGTGATCTGTGATTTTAAACGATTTTTACTTAATGTTTAGCATACACACACACATTTGCTAACTTGATGCGAAGCTGATAAATCTTTTAGACAGCTGTAACAATTTGAGGATCATAAAAAGGGACTTTGATGAAAGTTACAGGGTGTACTGTTCTGATTTGACTGAAAAAGGTTAAAAGCATGTCAGCAGATTTAAACTGGTTAGTAGTGGTCAGTAAAACACGCTAATAGCTCACTGAATGTGCTAAATTAGTAGAACAGAGCCTGATCCATATACTGTGGGGGATTTAAAAATTCCCCGAATCGGTTCATAGAATGGGAGTAGGGTGTAATTTTCAAATTATCCTCTAGGTTAATGTTTCTCAACGTTTTTGGTGTTGTGGCCCACTTTTTCCCCATTTAAATGGTCGTCCCCTTTGCTGCTTCAGATACTATCTCCAGATTCAGTGAGGGGCCATTGATGAATTGAGTACAATCAAAGTGGGGAATTGAAAGTGATTCTCAATCCACTGTGTGACCCACCACAAATCACTACTCTTCACCCTTGCTCGGATAATAGTGGGGTCAAGGGAATGTTCCCATCTTCCCATGACCCCTATAATATCTATGCAGGGGTAAAGACTACACTGTTTCATGGACTGAATAAGATCTATATTGTGATACCAATTGTGTTTGCTAAGATATTCTATGGATGCTTCCAAGGCAGAGACTAGGAACATTCTGGACATAGGTGCTTGCAGTTGCCTCCACTACTGAGATCCTGAACACCTTTGTCTTACTGTTGAACTTTTGTATTTAATTCTTTTTATATGTGTGTGTCATGCTCATGATCTTGTCTACAATGAGCTTTGGGGATTTGGAAGAATCTTCTGACGATGTTGTAGGAGGTGCTTCAAGACTACTGGAGGAACCAAGAGCTTCTGTACCATGCCTTTTGTTCCCAGTGTTTTTGAAGTGAGCGTTGTATTCACATAATTTCAGTTTAAATGCAGGTCTTGGACATGGCCGAGGGTGTGCACTGTCTCCTCTACTATTCTTGATTTTAATCGAGTTGCAGCCAAGGTGTGGAGTATCTCTAGTTTGAGGTTGCACCTCTGTTGTTGTCCTCTTGGCTTCATCAGACTACACACTGGAACAGTTTATAGTGGAGTGTAATGAGGTTAGAATAAGGATCAGCACCTTGAATTCTGAGGTCATGTTTTTTTGTGTTTTTGTCCTTCACCATCTTATTTTAACAGTGTGTGTGTGTGTGCTAGCCTGGCTATCAAGATAAAAGAGCCATTGTTCATGGAGTGTGTGTATCCCTGCAAAATACACCATAAACTAGGGAACGGTTGGCACAATGTTTGACCAGGAACAGTACTGAAGTCTTTGTAGTTAGAAGGAAGCAAATCCTGACACTGCATCAATGTCTCACCCTGAAGCATTTCTTCAAGGTTTGTTTAATGCAGTTCCTTTCACAAAAACCTTTCCTTTATGTGAATCACAAAAGCATCAAGATCTCTTATTTTAATCTTTTCACACAGGAAATTTCTCTTTTCTGACATCAAAATTGATGTATTTTGATATAAGCATTTTTTTAAAATCTTTAAAAGCAGTATTCGAGTCTTCAACAATAACAACAACAATTTATTTTTTGTATAGTCCAAAATCACACAACAAAGGCCTCAATGGGCTGTAACAGGCCCTGTTTTTGGCAAACTAGTCTTGACCCTCTAAGTGCTGGTTTATACTTCACGCTCAGTACGTGTACGTACAAGCATCATGGCTGCCATGCATTCCCAGCGTTCATTTGATGGGTCCTCTGAGTATGTCCTCAGAAATTTGCAGTACCAGCAACAAGTCGGGGGGCACAGTGTGATAAAGTTGGAACATGACGTCAGAGTCTCTGTTTAATATCTGCATGTGACAGAGAGCCGCTTTGAGGATCCTCTGGGATCGATGTGCCCGCTTCGAAGTTTGATGAATGGTTTGATGTGGTGAAGCAAAGGGCCGACATACAAATGTATTCGTGGTGCTTTTATATTCAAGAGTTGCATATTCCCCATCATAATGACACGATACATTTTAGAGGTCTCACATACCATCTTCTGCTCCATCATTTTTTTTTTTTGCACCTTCACAACAGCATCAGAATGTATGGCAGCATATTTGATTTTGCTTTAATCTTGAGATGTCCACTTTATTCTCATAGTTTACTATATCATTAAAGTAGACCGTTGTAAACGTCATCTTAAAAACCGACCCAGCTGTTAATCGCTACGTGCTTCTGGGGCTTCATCCTGACCTGATGGCAGCAATCACCACACAGAACACATTACATTTATGATATTCCAGCTCTCTGCACATTTAGAATTGTACGATTTATACTTGATATCACTTTCATGATGAAATGTATTAAAGTATATACAGTGGTGTGAAAAACTATTTGCCCCCTTCCTGATTTCTTATTCTTTTGCATGTTTGTCACACAAAATGTTTCTGATCATCAAACACATTTAACCATTAGTCAAATATAACACAAGTAAACACAAAATGCAGTTTTTAAATGACGGTTTTTATTATTTAGGGAGAAAAAAAATCCAAACCTACATGGCCCTGTGTGAAAAAGTAATTGCCCCCTTGTTAAAAAATAACCTAACTGTGGTGTATCACACCTGAGTTCAATTTCCGTAGCCACCCCCAGGCCTGATTACTGCCACACCTGTTTCAATCAAGAAATCGCTTAAATAGGAGCTGCCTGACACAGAGAAGTAGACCAAAAGCACCTCAAAAGCTAGACATCATGCCAAGATCCAAAGAAATTCAGGAACAAATGAGAACAGAAGTAATTGAGATCTATCAGTCTGGTAAAGGTTATAAAGCCATTTCTAAAGCTTTGGGACTCCAGTGAACCACAGTGAGAGCCATTATCCACAAATGGCAAAAACATGGAACAGTGGTGAACCTTCCCAGGAGTGGCCGGCCAAAACCAAAATTACCCCAAGAGCGCAGAGACAACTCATCCGAGAGGTCACAAAAGACCCCAGGACAACGTCTAAAGAACTGCAGGCCTCACTTGCCTCAATTAAGGTCAGTGTTCACGACTCCACCATAAGAAAGAGACTGGGCAAAACGGCCTGCATGGCAGATTTCCAAGACGCAAACCACTGTTAAGCAAAAAGAACATTAGGGCTCGTCTCAATTTTGCTAAGAAACATCTCAATGATTGCCAAGACTTTTGGGAAAATACCTTGTGGATTGATGAGACAGTTGAACTTTTTGGAAGGCAAATGTCCCGTTACATCTGGTGTAAAAGGAACACAACATTTCAGAAAAAGAACATCATACCAACAGTAAAATATGGTGGTGGTAGTGTGATGGTCTGGGGTTGTTTTGCTGCTTCAGGACCTGGAAGGCTTGCTATGATAGATGGAACCATGAATTCTACTGTCTACCAAAAAATCCTGAAGGAGAATGTCCGGCCATCTGTTCGTCAACTCAAGCTGAAGCGATCTTGGGTACTGCAACAGGACAATGACCCAAAACACACCAGCAAATCCACCTCTGAATGGCTGAAGAAAAACAAAATGAAGACTTTGGAGTGGCCTAGTCAAAGTCCTGACCTGAATCCAATTGAGATGCTATGGCATGACCTTAAAAAGGCGGTTCATGCTAGAAAACCCTCAAATAAAGCTGAATTACAACAATTCTGCAAAGATGAGTGGGCCAAAATTCCTTCAGAGCGCTGTAAAAGACTCATTGCAAGTTATTGCAAACGCTTGATTGCAGTTATTGCTGCTAAGGGTGGCCCAACCAGTTATTAGGTTCAGGGGGCAATTACTTTTTCACACAGGGCCATGTAGGTTTGGATTTTTTGTTCTCCCTAAATAATAAAACCATCATTTAAAAACTGCATTTTGTGTTTACTTGTGTTATATTTGACTAATGGTTAAATGTGTTTGATGATCAGAAACATTTTGTGTGACAAACATGCAAAAGAATAAGAAATCAGGAAGGGGGCAAATAGTTTTTCACACCATTGTATGTTACATTTTACAAATAGGTCAATAACTTCATTTAAATAATGAATACTGTTAATAGTTGCACATGTTGTGGCGGCACAGTGGCAGAGCAGTAGCACTACTGCCTCACAGGGAGTCACGTCCCTTGTGTTCCCTGCCTGGAGTTTGTATGTTTTCCTGGTGGGTTTCCATAGTGTGCTCCACTTTCCTTCCAAAGATATGAAGGTTTGTGGAGATGCTAAAATGACGCTAGTGTATGTGTGTGCTTGTGCTCACCTTGTGATGAGCTGATGCCCCATCCAGGGATTGTTTTCTGTCTCGCGCCTGATGCTTGTTGGAGTGGGCGCATCCCTGGATTGATATATGTAATCATTAAACCTCAGATTAAAAGAGCTGTCCTGAGAATGTAATTGATGTTTCAGGCAATTCAAAACAAAATAAAGCTGAACCTGTTCTCACCGTGATGATATCTCGCACTGTTAGCTGGTGGAATCTTCCAGATTTACATAAAGTACGCGAACAAGTATAAACAGTAAAACGCTTGCGCAGCAGTAGCATCCACATGAAGTATAAACCTGACCTAAGAAGATAAGTAAAAAAAAACAAACAAAACTTACAGGGAAAGTAAATATAGCAGTAGAGTGTTGTACCGTGTTAGCCATGGATTGATACAGGAGAAAGTCGGGTGAATTGACACCTTTGATTGGCTAACTAGCAGACCTGGTGCGATTCGCTGCACGTTTAACCGACTAGTTTCGGCAGCAGAGCGTGGTTTTTCCAATCTAGACGTCCTGTCTTTTTCAGATTCCTGTAACCGCCTGGTTTCGGCAGCTAATCGTTTTTTTTCCAACATAGAAGTCATTTCTTCTTGAGATTTGTTTAATCGCCTGGTTTTGGCAGCCAATCGCTTTTTTTCAAACCTAGAAGACCTCTCTTGAGATCCGTTTAAAGGCCTTGTTGATTGCATGTCTTCCAAGGTAGTTTCAATACCCATTTCTTGCACGGAGTCTTGTCCCCTTTTATGAGTGACTGTGTAAGTACCGCGTGTACTAAACAGTAAGTTAGTAAAGGAGAAAGGAATAAACACTAAGGAAAAAGAATGGCAAGACCGCGTCAGCTGCGGAGCTCAGCTCGGAGCGAAATGAAGTGAATGAAATGAGGTGAATGGAGGGGAGATGATCACGTGACTCCCCCACCCACCTTAACTATCCATCCCTCCACAAACACACAAACCCAGTCTCTCGGATGCCAACTCTCTTTTATATGTATAGACTAAATAGATTACAAATGCAAGCTTTCGAGCCAGCTAAGGCCACTTCATCAGGCAAGGTGTAACAAAGAAACTGAAAAATACTCTAGCTTATACTGGGACAGCAAAGTGATTTTTTCTTTCATCTTAACAACCTTTTTGTTCAAATGTTAGCAAAATTAATAAACCTTAGAATTAAACCAGAAAGAAGAGAACAATGAACTAATATAATGTAGAGAAAAGATAACCATCAGTAGAGAAAGTCCTGTAAGGTTTTTTGAAGTGCATTGTCTGTAAGATAGTCAGCTGGTCACTCTGTTAGTCCACATATCTGGTCATAAAACTCTTGTCTCTATTCAGACTATTTTGTAGAGTGTTGAATTTAAGCATAAGTTTGTATTCCCATTCCTTTTGGGTCTTGAAATTAAAAGAGGGAAAGTAAATGGAAGAAATCTTGAGGAAGGCAATTCAGAGAGAGAGCAAGAGAGAGACCCCCTTCCAGGTAGGTTGGGTGTGCAATGGGTGTCAAAAAATGGGGTAAATCTATACTAATAAAAGGCAAAGCCCTCACTGACTGACTGACTGACTCACTGACTCATCACTAATTCTCCAACTTCCCATGTAGGTAGAAAGCTGAAATTCCCTTACAGCTTACTTACAAAAGTTAAGTAGGTTTCATTTCGAAATTCTACACGTAACGGTCATAACGGTCGACAACGTCCGCCATGTTGAACTTTCTTATTTATGGCCACATCTTCACGAAATTTGGTAGGTGGCTTCCCTGCGCTAACCAAAACCGATGTATGCACTTATTTCGGTGGTTGACGCCACTGTCAGCTGCCATATTGAATTTTCCAAACGTCACTAATTCTCCAACTTCCCGTGTAGGTAGAAGGCTGAAATTTGGGAGGCCCATTCCTTACAGCTTTCTTAAAAAATTTAAGCAGGTTTAATTTCGAAATTCTATGCGTAACGGTCATAACGGTCAACAACGTCCGCCATATTGAACTTTCTTATTCATGGCCCCATCTTCACGAAATTTGGTAGACGGCTTCCCTGCGCTAACTGAAATCAATGTACATACTTATTTCGGTGGTATGACGCCACTGTCAGCCGCCATATTGAACTTTCCAACGTCACTAATTCTCCAACTTCCCGTGTAGGTAGAAGTCTGAAATTTGGTACTTATTTCGGTGGTATGATGCCACTGTCGGCCGGCATATTGAACTTTAATGGAAACCGATGTACATACTTATTTCGTTGGTATGACACCACTGTCGGCCGCCATATTGAACTTTCCAACGTCACTAATTCTCCAATTTCCCGTGTAGGTAGAACGCTAAAATTTGGCAGGCTCATTCCTTACAGCTTACTTACAAAAGTTTAGCAGGTTTCATTTCGAAATTCTACGTAATAGTCATAACGGTCAACAATGTCCGCCATGTTGAACTTTCTTATTTATGGACACATCTTCACGAAATTTGGTAGGTGGCTTCCCTGAACTAACCAAAACCAATGTACGTACTTATTTCGGTGGTATGGCGCCACTGTCAGCCGCCATATTGAACTTTCCAACGTCACTAATTCTCCAACTTCCTGTGTAGGTAGAAGGCTGAAATTTGGCAGGCTCATTCCTTATAGCTTACTTACAAAAGTTAAGCAGGTTTCATTTCGACATGCTACGCGTAATGGTCATAACGGTCAACAACGTCCGCCATGTTGAACTTTCTTATTTATGGCCCCATCTTCTTGAACTTTGGTAGGCAGCTTCCCTGCACTAACCGAAACCAATGTACGTACTTACTTCGGTGGTATGATGCCACTGTCAGCCGCCATATTGAACTTTTCAACAGTCTTTGTTACTTATGGGTCCATCTTCAAGAAATTTGGTACGCGGGTTCCCAACACTAACTGAATCCTACTTACGTACATATATACGTCCATAACCTGCAGCTCGGTCACCGTGTGAGGTGACGTTGGGTCCCCCATCCCAACGCTTCCCACGTTGTTGGATGCCTGCCTATATAAGACCGTCTGTCGCCCCGGTCTCTACATTCCCTTCCTTGCTTCGCCACGGGATTCACGTCTCCCTACTGATAACTACAGCCTTTTTGTTTAATCCACGGCTTCTCCGCTGTTTTATTGTTTGTTTATTACAATTAAAGTTATTGTATAGGTATTTTAGACTTACTTTACATTTCTCAGGTACCCATTTCCTTTATCATTCCAACCCCCATTACCATGTCTATCGAGGTGATCACCATCGATCAAAGAACTGTCACTTACCGAGTGGTTTCCATGCCTGAAGATGGCACCTACCTTTTCCATTCTCTTTGTTACATATTGCACGGCCGTATCAGACTCACTCTTGATATCCGGAGGAACATTGTGTCTTATGTACTGAATGACTGGGACAGGTTCAAGGTGTGGACTGATGCGGTACAGGAGATAATTAATTATACTACACATGAGCACTAGAAGAGTGAAATGCTTATGCCCTTCACCTATGGTTCTGCATGTGAGTTGATGGCTGGCGCTGAATTGTTCGGTTGTCGCTTTCAAGTGTACCGAAATAGCCAAATATTTTACACCTTTCGACAACCGCCAATGCCTCTTAAACATCTTAGATTCACAGGTGACAATTTCAGTAGTGGACACTTTGATGTTTACGAATGCTTAAACTCCCAAAAGCTGGATGTGATTTTATCGATGAAACCGGTTGTGTGCTTACAACGCTTGACAGATGCCGAATGTCACTTCAACACAACAAATCCTGCAAATACTGTCGTAATTGAAACAAACCATGAAACTCAAACCATTTATGACAGCAGCAATCCAAGCTGTGAGATTTGAAACAAGATTACTGTTCACATGGCCAACTGTAAGTTGCATGCTCAAGAGTAAGCTCAGTGCACAGCTTGGTCATATTACAACCGGAGGGCCGGACTCACAATGTGGTATACAAAGAGATCCTTAACAAATAATTATTGGCATATTTTCCCTCAGTTTAAAAAGGTTTAATTTTCTTCTTAATAAAAATTTTAATGCAGTACTTCGCTGCTGCGCAGGAATTTTGCTATATATATGGGGATATAGGGGGATATATGACAGCAACACTCATAACAGTGACAAAACAATTACATTGACAATCATGTTACGTTATTTTTAAAATGTTTCCTTTTCTTTTTCATAACTTCTTTAACACACTACTTCTCCGCTGCAAAGCGCGGGTATTTTGCTAATACAATATAAAAAACAGAACACAAGTAATACTTTTCACAGTGCTAGATGGCCAATCTATTATTGCCACCTTGGAAATATAACACAATACTAGAAACTACTTTTGTTCCTGAAGACCCCACTCCCCACCATCCATATCACTCTTCCCTTGTTTAATTATTGCCTAATATAGAATAACAGTTTGCTTGTGTAGGGTCGCCCTAATTGGTTTTAGTTGTTCTATCATCCGAAACTGGAATTGAGCCCACAATCTAATCAATGATTTTCAAAATGAATAATGTAAGACCACACAGCCTGTGTGTCACTGTTTAACTGGACCTTATTATATGTTTGAATGGAAAGAAAATGTTTAAATGTGTATTCAATTAACAGGCTGTCAAGCTGCATTTCAAAAGTTTTCCTCAAATGGTCCTTGCAGGCACCCATATTACACGATGGTTTGATTATCGACAATAGCTAATTAGACAGTTAGGGACTAATTACAAAGTATTTATGGTAAAACAATGTGAGTAATTGAGATTTTGGAGAATAATTAACAAGGAAAAACAGAGATAAAGGAACAAAATTAACTTTCCTTACCTGCCCTTTAAATATGATTGAAATACAAATGGAATAAATTCTAATGCTGTATGCACTCTGGATAACCCCTCATGAAAGCAAACTGCTGGGCTTAAAAATTCTGCAATACTGCAATGTATTATTAAATTACAGAAAAAAGGGAAGTCAGTGGGTTTCTGAAGTTTTATTAATGACATGTTTTGGTCAATTAGCAGCACTTTAACAACATAAAAGCAAGCATTTATGTTGTACATGAATAGACAAGAGGGAGAAGATAAAGGTTTGGGGTCCAGCCGGCTACTTGTTTAATGCAAATGGGAAAAACTGGCAAAAAAGAAAAAGTTAAGGCGATACATTATTGAAGCCTTTATACATCCTTCTGTGCCTCCCCTCAGGCTAAGAGATTTGCTTTGTCGTAGCAGAGCTCCATACCATTTGGTCCCAGGTTTGTGCTGAATGTTGACCTCCAGCAATTTCATTCCTTAAATATCCCACAGGGTGGAAGAGGTGGGACCTCTGGGATCAGTGGAAGTTTGCATTACATTCTCTGGGCTGTGGGCCAGTTAGCAAACTGCATTTCCTCTGACACTGGTGTTGGTGTCCTTACCTTAACAATACCGCGTGGATGCTGTATTAACTCACATATGACTGCATATATGATGAAGCTGTCTGTGTCTTATGCAGTGCTATGGTTCACTTGTATGTCTGTAAACTCCTTAGGGTGGATATAAGCAAGTGCCTCAACCTGCTGCAAATCTTAATTTATGAATACACAATACGCATTGCTCAGTTTGGCAAGGTAGCCATCTCTAGGAAGAATCACTGTTGTTACATTATTATTCTATAGGGTGGGCCATAAGTTTCCATACATAGGAAAAATAAATATTTTTTTATGAAAAAACATTTTTATTTATATAATATGCTATAGATGACTGCCATTTTTTTGAAAACATATTTCAATACGTGTCCGCCACTGCTGGTGAACACGTATTAGCACAGCTGGAGTTATGCTTGTAATGGCATTGGTGGTACATTCCCTAAGACGATTTATGTTTCGTGTGTGATGTTCGTTCCATGTTTTCTGTTAAATTTGATTGCAACCATGCGACTGCTTCCTGACCTGGCCATCAGTATGATTTCAATTCGTTGCTCTTTATTCAAACGCATTTTTTATATAAAAAATAAAATGTTAAAAACCATATGTATGGAAACTTATGGCCCACCCTGTATTTAAGAATTCTCTTGGGAACCTTCGATGCTGCAGTATTGTTTGTGTAGCCTTCTCCAGATCAGATAGGTGCTCAGCCAGAGTGACCATCAAGTTCTTGGTCACCTCTCTTAGCAAGTCAGTCCCATGATTGGTCAGTTTGGCCAGCTCTGGGGAGGAGTCACAGTTGTTCCAAATGTCATCCATTTAAGAATTGTGGAGGTCACTGTGGTCTTGGGAACCTTCAAATGCCGCAAAATGTTTTTAATCAGTGCCACATCAGTGCCTCAACACAATCGTCTCTAAGCTCTGCAGACAATTTCTTCAACTTCATGACTTTGTTTTTTTCTCTGACACACTGACAACTGTGAGTCCTTCTTTAAACAGGTATGTGTCTTTCCTAATCATGTCCAATCAATTAGACTGACCAAAAGTAGACCCGAAACAAGGTGTAGAAACATCTCAATAGTGATCGACAGAATGTGATGAACTGGAGGCAAATTCCAAGTGTTACAGCAAAGAATCAGAATACTTGTGCTAATATGATATGTTTTGTAAAAGTTGCTAAAAACCTTTTTTCACTTTGTCATTCTGGAGTATTGCCTGTTGCTTGATATGGGGAAAAAAATATATAAATTATTTCATCATAAGGCCACAACAAAAGTTGAGAGGTTGGGTATCAAATTAAAAGAAGATGGGTGCAAAATTGGATCAGACACAGGAAGCAGAGGGCAATGGTGCAAGGAACCTCATCAGAACTGGCCGATGTTAAGAATGGTGTCCAGCATGGGTCAATGCTAGAGCCGCTGCTATTTTTAATAGAAATAAATGATTTAGATAGGAATATAAAGAACAAGCTGGTTAAGTTTGCAGATGATACCAAGATAGGTGGATTAGCAGATAATTTGGAATCCGTTAAATCATTACAGAAGGATTTGGACAGTATACAGGTTTGGATAGATTTGTGGCAGATGAAACTTAATGTCAGTAAATGTAAAGCATTACACAAGTCAAGTCAAGTTGGGGAGCATGCACTGGTACAGTGCGTTGCCGCACCCACCACACGAAACAGCTCAGGGTCCTGGTTGGCAACCCCCCTGGCAGATACGTGGTCCAGTCCCACCCCCCGGAAATGACCCTCTATCTGCCATAGCCAGATGTTACGTGGGCAACCCCTTGGCCTGGTCCAGCCACTCAGGTCCCCAAAAATGAGGATTGTATGAGCTGGATCACCCTTGGTGAATCATGCCACATGGCCGTAGTGCCGCAACTGATGCTTCCTCACAATGCAGGTAATGTGCCTCATCTGGGGCTCCGTGAGCAACCCCTCATTTGACAGAAGGTCAAACCAATGGTACCCAAGGATTCTCCAAAGAGACACAGTACCAAAGGGGTCCAGTCTTCATCTCAGGTCACTGGATAGCATCCATGACTCGCAACCATATAGCATGACAGGAAGCACCATGACTCTAAAGACTTGGACCTTCGTCCTTTTATATAGATATCGGGAGAACCACACACCCCTTTCTAACGACCTCATGACCCCCCATGCTCTCCCAATCCGTCTACTGACATCATAGGAAGAGTCACCAGAGACATGAATGTCACTGCCAAGGTAAGTAAACTTCTCGACATTATACATAGAAAGTAAAAATTTTGAATACACAATGGGTGGTCAGAGTACACCTTATGAGAATGATTTAGGAGTCACAGTGGACTCTAAGCTGTCGTCTTCCTGACAGTGTTCAGAAGCCATTAAAAAGGCAAACAGAATGTTAGGTTATATAGCGAGAAGTGTGGAGTACAAGTCCAAGGATGTTCTGCTCAACCTTTATAACACACTGGTGAGGCCTCATCTTGAGTACTGTGTGCAGTTTTGGTCTCCAGGCTACAAAAAGGACATAGCAGTGCTAGAAAAGGTCCAGAGAAGAGCAAATCGGCTGTTTCCAGAGCTACAGGGGTTGAATTATGAGGAAAAATGAAAAGAGCTGAGCCTTTACAGTTTGAGCAAAAGAAGATTAAGAGGTGACCTGATTAAAGTGTTTAACATTATGAAGGGAATTAGTCCAGTGGATCGAGACTGTTATTTTAAAATGAGTTCATCAAGAACACGGGGACACAGTTAGAAACTTGTTAAGGGTAAATTTCACACAAACATTAGGAAGTTTTTCTTTACACTAGGAATGATAGACACTTGGAATAAGTGACCAAGTAGTGTGGTAGACAGTAAAACTTTAGGTACTTTCAAAACTCGACTTGATGTTTTTTTTGGAAGAAATAAGTGGATAGGACTGGCAGGCTTTGTTGGGCTGAATGGCCTGTTCTTGTCTAGATTGTTCTAATGTTCTAAAAACAAAATGTGAAAACCTTGAATGCTTTCTGTAAACAATTATTTTTTTTACTTTTCTATTTCCTCTCTTAATTTTCATTTATTCACCATTTATCCAATATTCACCAGACTCAACATGTCTGTCACTAAGTCCAATAATGTGTCACAATAGGCCATATCCCATGTGGAAGTAAAACTGTGACTTTACCTCAACTAAGCATCTAAATGGTGAGTTGGTTTACACAATTATCCAATCTTGAGAAGCTCTGGGGCAGAATTATCTTTGAATTACCAACACTTCTTTGTCGTATTTTTACTATTTAATACAGATCAGGGGCCTCATGTATAACGCCGTGCGTAGAACTCGCACTATAACATGGCGTAAGCACAAAAGCCGAAATGTGTTTACGCACAGAAAAATCCAGATGCAGGAATCTGTGCGTACTCCAACTTCCACGTCCTTCCGTTACATAAATCCCGATCAGCGTGAAAACTAACGCTTGTGCACGTGCATTATGTAATGCCCCAAATCCTCCCAGAATTACGCCTATTTGAATATGCAAATCAATATAAATCGCCCTTAAGCGCAGCATTCTGTGAAAAGACAATGGGAAAAGCACGGGGAAAATATAAGAATTTCTGCGAATACCAAGTGGAGGCAAATGAAAAACATACTATTTGTTCAAATAAACCGTGGTATAATCAACAAAAGGAAGTTGATCGAGTGACATAGCGTGTTGGAGAAATTTGAAAGCTCACATTCACAAATCGCACAGTGCCGGAAATAAAAAAGAAGTCACATATCAAAGTCGCCGTGAAAAGCCGATTTGTAAGCCCACTGTCTGAGTGTCATATGAAAGCTTCTTAGGGTACAGAGAAAAAAGGCACACGGTGGGGAAAAAGCACGAAATGTCAACTTCAATCTCGACATTTCCACTTTAATCACGTAGTTTATTTTGTCATTAAAGTAGAACATCATAAACTTCATCTTAAAATCGTTTAATTAACCAGTTTCTCAAATCACATCGTAATTAAAGTAGCACGTTAAATGCTTTGTTTTGTATTTGATTTTCTATGTGCTCTATGTGTGTGAATCACTACTTGCTTTTTAAACCGGCTCTCTTCCTCCAACTGGACACAGAATCAATTACATTCGTAATATTACAGTTCTCTGAATAACTAAAATACTGAGATGTATACGTGATATCATTTTCATGATGATAGGAGTTAAAGCACGTTATTAAACATGTGTTTCACTTCGATGAAATAATTTATTGCAGCAGTACAATCAGGGGCGGCTCTAGGCTTGTGGTGGCACTGTGCAGAAGAAGAATCGGTGGCTCCTTCGCCCGCCCGTCAGTAAGGTAGCTTATGCACAACGTCCGTTGCGGACACTGCATAGCCGCCTCGTGCTCATGACACAAGCATTTAACTTTTGCCGACTTTTGTGTTTTTAGCTGTGTTGTTATTTTCTCTTTCTGTTTTATATTCAATATATATTGGCGTGGCCGTCACTGCAGTCAGTGCTTTTCTTTCCCCAAGTAACCGATCGCCATACAATCAGCTCTGTAATAGACGTTAAGCCATCTGTAAGCTTAGCGCCGATTCTTCAAAACGTTTAAAGAACATTGAAATATCTTCTTAGTACATGTTTAATTATTCTATCCTTAACGACACTCCCAGTGAAGAGTATAGATTATTTAAATGAAGTTAAAGTTTTATCTGTATAATTTAATAAACATATTTTGCTAAATTTCACCTTATAAATGATATTGTTTGTGTTTCTGAACCGCGAGGTCCGTACAGGAAAGACTTTAAAACATTTTGCAGTGACTGAGACAGCGTGTCCTTGAAGCTGTATACCGATAATTCCCTTTCCGATCAGCTGCTGCTGTGATTCACACTCAGATACAGTGATATAAATACTCTGAGTGATGCAGTGAGAGAAATATTGAAAAAGATGATCCGCTGTGGCAACTCCTAACAAGAGGAGCTGAAAGAAGAAGAAGAAGAAGAAGAAGAAGTGAGAGTAACAACGCTAAAGCAGTTATGGTATTTGGAATACTATGGCTGTTCCCTCTACCATTATATTGTTACAAGTTAATTACATTCAGATGCATTACACTAATAAACAATATGCGGTTAGTTTCGGTGTATTTATAAAGCCGCGTCAGGAAAATAAGGTGTAGCCACACAGGAACAGTAGTACTGCTTTGACGCTGGGTGCCGCCAGTCTGCAAAACCGAGCGGAGAACTTGCGTACGACAAGGTATGAGGTACCGTGGAAAAGTGCGTGGATTTACGCCAAGTGTAGGTTTTATACATCGCGATTTGAACGTGGAAAAGTTCTTACGCAACGTTTCTGTGCGTACGCACCGTTTATATATGAGGCCCCAGAACTCAACAACTTAAAGCTGGTTCACCGGGTTAACAGTAAGCCATTCTCTATTAATTAAAGGGACCCGATAAACTGACTGCTAAATTTCTTTCATTACGATTACCATCCCAAAGTGGTGCTGATCCTAATCATGTCAATAAACTGTGTAAGAAGCTAGGGATCGCTAGTGCCCCTTTCAACCCAACAGACAGACACACTAAACACAGAGTAAAACACCAAGAAGGTTTTTAAATTATTTTTTTTTCTGGTTGTTGTGCCCTGAAGCACCCCCGCCACTGTACACAGGTAATAATATCAATAATAAATGCAATAACCCAACACAAATATCTCCTTCACTCCTCCCAGCAAGCTCTGTCCTCTACCTCCCAACTCCGGCTTGCTTGCTGGGTCTCCAACAGTCCTTTATATAGTCCTTGACCCGGAAGTGCTTCTCCTCTCCCATTTACGTGACTTGCCAGCACTTCCGGGTCAGATGGAGAATTGGATTTTTCTTCAGCCCGGAAGTACTTCGGGGCTTCCGTTCCCGTGACTTAGGAGTATTTCTGGGCTATACGGTAAGTAAAGACTCCCAGGTCTCCCTGTAGTGTCTCTCAGCAGACCCCATGGTACCCAGCAGGGCTGTCAAGCCGAACTCCAAATCCCATGGTGCCTTGTGGGAATCGGGGGTACCGCTATGCTGCAAGGACATCGCCATCTAGGGTCCTGAGGGAGGCAGTGTCCCTCAGTAGCTGCTTTCCCCCATATTTCTCCTCTTTGGGCATCTCAACTGGGTTGAGCAGCCAGCCATCTGCCACAACTGAATTGATCACAGGTAAAATTCAAACAAACAGTAGAAACATCTCAACGACGATCAATAGAACAGGATCCACCTGAGCCATCCTGCAAGTGTCACAACCAAGGTCTCAAACACTTGTATCAATATGATATTTCAGTTTGTGTTTCTTTTTTAATAATTTTCTGCTTTGTCATTCTGTGGTACTGGGTGTTTGATTTGATGAGGGAAAACATGAACTCAAATGATTTTAACAAAAGGTTGCAACATAACAAAATGCATAAAAAGTGAAGGGGTTTGAATACTTTCTGAATGGCCCTGTAGTTGTATTTACAGATGTCTCACTTTGTATCAGTGGAGTGGTGGCTCTGAGGCTAGGGGTCTACGCTAACAATCAAAAGGTTGGCAATTTGAATCCTGGGAATGCCAAAAGTGATTCCACTCTGTTGGGCTCTTGAGCAAGGCCCTTATCCTGAAATTGTTCGGTCCTGGCTATGATGTTAACTTGCATCCAGTCCTGCAAGCAGGTCCTCCAAATTTACAGGGAAAACTCAGGGTTTGGTGGCAGGACTGGCACATTGTAATACACCTCACACTCTTCCATTAGTGTGGTGATGAGGTGTCCCCCATTGCATGGCTGCGCTCGGGTCCTAATTTGGGATCCTGAGGTGGTTCGTCATGTCATGGGTGCAGCAGGACTGAAAGGTTTAGCAGAAAGAATCTCCTTTCTTTCCTGAGTAGTTTCTACAGGTAAATATCAGCATGTGCCAATCTGCCCGGCTGTTCTTTAATTCATTCAGATGGTGCAAAATTAATTCAGATATGTAGTCAATCTGTTTCCTTTTCGCAACATTTTTGTTTCAGGTGCATAAGCGTGTGGGTAAAATGCTTGTAATGTGTACAACGACGATGACAAGTTGCTCAAAGGCACACAATGTCATACATAAAGCATCAAATTTAAGAACACAATTCAGGGCAAAAAGCTAAAGTGTACGTGCAGGTTCTGTTACGTTCTTTTTATGATAGCATAAGGCAAAAAGACAGAAACATCTGAATATGTAATTCGCTGTAATGAATCACTAGAGCACAGAAAAGAAAAGCCACTTCATATGATTTGACATCATAACAGCAAACTGGCTGTGACTGTACTGTACATGTGTGTGCTTTAAGGTTGGTATAGAAAAGGGAAAAGAAAAAGCTGAAAACAAAGGAAAAACTCCTCCATCCTTCCTACTTCTCCATGCTGCCTACTGAAGGCTCACCAATTTGTCTTTTCACTCTGCAGTCAACCACTCGGCTTGAAAATCTGCTCCGCCGCCACATGCCACAGTACTGCAAGTGTGCAGCTCGTATCAAAAGCGATGGGGCTTTATTTAGGTAAGAGAATCCGTTCAGCAAAATAGATTGCAGAGGCCCTTTCGATTAGCTTTTTCTGTCCCCTCTGATTCTTACCGTGGTGCTATACATCAAGTTAGTGTGCTGTGACAAACTCAGCTATCCAAATCAGAGGTCACTGATTGCAATCTTAAAGACCAACTACAGGTGTCATTGCAGTAACACCTGAATGCATCAGCAATGGATTTCTAGTTATGAGGCAGCCGCCTCGACTGGGCCACCTGAAAGCAGTGGTGTGGTGCCATTCTACTGCATAAATACAAAGGTCACATTCACTTTCAGCTTTACAAGTAAGTTCTATTAAAACATTCATATCAAGTTTTGGGATAAGAAGCACATTTTGTTTGATTGATCTTTACTTTAAGGTTAAAAAGAATTTACAAAGAATAAGTTGCGGGCAGAATAGCCTAAAGAGGTAGTCTCTAAAGCACCAGGCATCTGAATCATCACCCACTTAACCTGCCATTTCTGCAAATCACAGAAAATGTTCAGGGCACTTATGATGTACTGTAGTCAATGCTGATGCCTGTGTTAGGGTGCTTAAGTATAGAAACACCTGGTGCCACCAGGGGGAGCTCTATGCATACAGGACATGTTCATGGAATTTGGGATCCTAGACAAGATTCCCTTGGACACCTGGAGGTAGGTATTGACCACAATATAAAAAAACAGTGGTTGGGCTTGGAGTCAGTGTCATTGTTTTCTTTAAATTCTTACATTTATTTTCATTTATTCCTATTGTTTGAATATCATGGTAATGGTGTTTGAGGCCCCGGAATTCATTCCCATCATTAATTTTTTCCTTCCTACATTCTGTAATTTATTTATGACAGACACCAACGTTTTGAGTAACCATCATTATGAACTGTTTCACATTTGTTAGGGGTGGGTCCTTAAAGATTGTGAACTTGAACATTACAACACAACGGGATAAAGCGTCAACTTTTGATGTGTTTCCCTATCTGACATTTTAGGAAAAAAAACACCATTAGGTGTTCAAATTTTCTGATTTTGAATCTTAGCAATGATTTTTGAATTCGATTTTTTGTATAAAAAAATAATTTTTAGGCTGCAAGGTATTTCTGTCTTAAATTAGCAAGTATTGTTCCAAAAGATACACCTGAGCCGAACTTACCCTTTAAAGGGTGCCATAAAATTACCATATAACAAAGGTGCCTTACGCTGAAGTTTTCCTGTCTGCTTTAAGGTATGCTGGCGGTTCTCTAGGCTGCAGCCTCTGACCTTGAGTATAAGTCTGACCATGAACATATCCCACTATTAAGGTTTACATCGTTCTACTTTATCTTCAAGAACATGTACTTGCCTAAGACTTGCCTAAGTGGGCACAGAGCCGGACAGTTTGACATCCATGGCAGAGCGATGGACACTGAGCAGGCTCCTGTCAATAATGGAGCATCCACTGAACAGGATCATCTCCAGACAGAGAAGCAGCTTCACTGACAGACTGGTTTTTTTTAAGTGTTAGTAATGGGCTTCTGCAGATTACTGTAAACCAAAAGTAAAGCTAAAACAAAAACCAAAAAGGAGATCCAATCAGAGACACAGTCAACTTCATGTGTTGCAGAATGAGATATGCATAGTTAATCTTAAAGCACTCTAAGAACCCCTTCATTAACCAGATTAGAGAGCTAATTAGTAATGAAAAAGAAAAAAAAATACACTTTTTATGTTACACATCCTCATATTGATTGAATCAAATTTTTAATTTTAAAGTAAAATTATGAGGGCTGTATAGTCTGCCTTAGTGCTGCAGATTGCTGGTTGCTGGCACTCGGGACAAATCTGTATAAGGAAGGCAGGCTCTATTGTAGGCACGGAGCTGGACAGTTTGACATCCCTGGCAGAGCGCCGGGCGCTGAGCAGACTCCTGTCAATCATGGAGAATCCATTGCATCCACTGAACAGGATCATCTCCAGACAGAGGAGCAGCTTCAGCAACTGACTGCTGTCACCGTCCTTCTCCACTGACAGACTGAGGAGATCATTCCTCCTCCACACTATGCGACTCTTCAATTCCACCTGGGGGGGTAAACGCTAATATTATACAAAGTTATTGTCTGTCTGTTATACCTTCATTGTTATCACCCTTTAACTTAGTACGGTTCTTTATCAGTATGCTGCTGCTGGAGTATGTGAATTTCACCTTGGGATTAATAAAGTATCTATCTATCTATCTATCTATCTATCTATCTATCTATCTATCTATCTATCTATCTATCTATCTATCATATAACGCCTTTCAGATCTATCTATCTATCTATCTATCTATCTATCTATCTATCTATCTATCTATCTATCTATCTATCTATCTATAGTGCCTTTCAGATCTATCTATCTAAGACTTGCAAGCTATCACCTATATGCTAAAGATGCTCTTGTATCTTTATATCTAAAATGGCTTTGTCTGAACCTATCTGTGATTAAAGCGCTAACTTCTTGTATGGATATGACATCTTTGCTAAATAAACTAAAATTGTTGGTGTCCTGACAGCCCTTGTGTACTATTGCCAAAGTGAAAAGAGGATTCAGAGATGAATTTGGGATAAAGATTTCTTCCCTTACAGTATTTGTTTCAGCACTCTTGCTGCTCCTTTTGCTATTGTGGTACATAGCCATGTCTGTTTTTCCTACTATGTTGCTTCTCATGGTCTCACTCAATAATCATAATAGTTAGGTGATGAGACCTTAGCAAAGGCTCAACTGGTGCGAAGAAGAGAAGCCAAAATATGGAGGAAGAGATTCGAAGAAAACCGAAAGTGCTTCACTTACAAAGGAACATCCTGAATGGTAGTTAGGGACCACAGTGTATACAGGTAGACTCACAAAGACATAAACCTTTGTTTTTTCCTTGTATGTTCTACCTGTAATATTACTTATCTTTTTTAACAGAACTCTTCTTCTTTTATATGTTTGGCCTCTCCAGTTTGTATATGGGTTTGGGGAAGAGCTCACGAGCACACTGCATCATTCAGATAGGGCATTAGGCTACGATGACCATTCAGACTTCACAATACTTCTTATGGCTATGCAATAGTTTTCTGACATTTTCATATGTTAAAATTAAATAGACTATTAACACATTTATCCCATCAATGATTTATGTTACTGTTTAGAGCAAAATCTTTGTGTATATCTTAATGCTGTACATATGTTTGCAGGATGCTGTAACACTGCCAGTTTTTCTTGGGATAGATAGAGCTATCTATCTATCTTAGATCCTTTATGTATCTACATATATATAAAATCCAACATGTGTCAATATGTCTGTCCACTTTTCACAACAGAGAACTACTTAACGGATTTAGATCAGGTTTTTTTCTATAATTCGCTTGAAAATTCCAGGTTGATTATGCGACTTCTCTCATCACGCTAAATATCACAGTTCACTTGCGTTACTGATTTATTTGTGCGAATCCGAAAGAGAGGCTGCGGGGCCATCCTCACTTATATGCCAGCCTCTGTTTGAGTCGCTCTACCTCTCACCATGTGTTGCAGTGTACCTTGCCTGTGCTTAGCTAGCGATACCTGTTTGTTCAACAGACTTTATCATCTACAGATTGTTAAGGAGTTACATTTGATGTTTTTGAAACAGTTCAGAGCTACGTGTGTTTTAGAGGACAGCTGCTGATTGCCAGAGATTTCACGGCCACATGGGGAGCGCTCTCCTGTCAGAGCTGAACATGATCCAATACAGTGCCAACATTTGAAATTGGAGCGTACCTACCTTTCACTTGGCCAGAAATACATATTTTTTCTTTTTATTGATTTTTAAAGTTTGTCCTGTTTCACTACTATGTGGGTGGAGCCGCGGGAGACAGCTAGTCCAGAATATAAATATATGGTCATCCTTTGGACAGCTCTTCCCATCTTAGCAGAGGACTTCTATGTCTCGTTAGAGTGACCATTGGGTTCTTAGTCACCTCCCTGTCCAAGCCATTTCTTGCCCGGTTGGTCCAAACTTCTTCCAATTCAGAAATATTGATCCTGCAGACACTCAAAGCTTTAGAAATGGTTTTTATCTCCTTGCCATTATCTCTGTTTCAGCTCAATTTGGTCTACAGAGGTCTACAGAGAGTATATTGAACTTTATGGCCTGATTTATTTCCTGACTTGCATTGTGAATTGAGGGGTCTTATATAAACAGAGGCATTCCCTTCTAAACAATCTCCGATCAATTTAATGTACCATAGGTGGACTCCAGTCAATGCACCTAAACACAATTTTGAGGGACACAGCAAAGGGTCTGAATACTTATATGAATCAGAGATTTCTGTTATAGGTGTTTAATACATTTTCAAACCTTTCTAAAGACATGTTTTCATTTTGTCATTGTGGATTATTCAGTGTAGAATTAAGGCTAAAAATGGCAAATACATCCTTTTCAAATTAAATCCACAACACAATAAAATGCTCAGAAAGTAAAGGGGTCTGAACACTTTCTTAATCCACTGGATGAACATAAATAAATAAAGAAGTCAGAATAGCATTGCCTTACCACTCCAGGGTCTTTGGTTTGACTTCCAGCCTTGTGTGTGTCTGCACAGAATCTGTATGCGCTCATTGTACTGTAGTGTCCTCCTATATCTTATATTAAGTAGATGGGTGACACAAAAGTACCCCTATTTAAGTGAGTAAGGGTGAGTGCCCCCTGCAAGAGACCAGGGCTCTTCCTAATAGTACTTGGACATATTAAAGCTCAGCTGGAATGACACAATGGAATGTGTTTGCGCACAAGTCTGCACTGTGCCCCTCCAGGGTCCATTCCCGCTTTGCACCTACTGCTACTGATGGAGGCTTCTAATGAAAAATGCACTTCAAAGAATAGACTGGTGACAGCTATCACCCACGTGAAACATTTTTATATAAAAGAGATGAAAGCAATGTGTCAGGTAAAGTTAAAAGCTGGAAACCTGCACTCAGAAAGAAAACAAAAGTGACGACAGTGGAAAACTGTCCTGCATTCCCGACAATAGACCTCAGACATAAGTGGTATATTGAGGTTAATTTGAATTCAAATCAGCACTGAAACGGTAATGAGCCTGATGCAATGCCAGGTGAACAATATATCTGAGTGCATAAATTTGCATTTATGTCACAAATGTGGAATTTCTTAATAATTATCCAGTGAAAATTTTAAACTAAGAAAAAGCACAGGGGTCTATTTTTGTAATAAAATTCAAACATTGTACTTAAATTGCCTAAATTACAAAAGTACAATGAGTGTAAAAGAATTTAATTCCTTTTTCCTAGAATTTTGTCCTTCAGTTTAGCAAGTTAACTATTTATGGATTACTTGAATATCTAGCTAAATATCTAGAAAAGGTCACATCCCAGGTTTTTGAAAACTAGCCTCTACTTCTGCTATTTTAATTCAATATACAGTCCCTTCATAGTATGGCTAAGAGTGTCACAAGTTGTCTGTTCATGTGAAAAGGTAACCCTGACCCACATTATGTTTTTTTTTTCTTTTTAATATATATGAATATATCAAGATTTGATCTTCATTTAAACAGTATATACAGATAAAGGTGATATAAAAAAACAAACATCATGCCATATTTACATTTTGTAATCCAGTGTATAATTTAAATAACACTAGAATCCCTGAAGCCTACGAAAAAACTCATAATCCCAGGCCACCATAAATTCCTTCGCACCTCTCTATCAGTGTCTTTTGTTTTGTAAATGTGTCGATCAGCACAAGCAGCCTGCTATACCATCACCCCCCCACTGCCGGAGCTGAGTCCGTCACAACAGAGCTCAAGTCTGTTTATCTGGATGTGAGATGCCCGGAGTTGTACAGGGTAAATAATATATTGGTATTTGGAAAACATGAATTTCATGTGTGTTCCATGTCCACAATGAATTGTGTAAGTGTACGATGAAAGGAAATGCGAGGCAAGAAATGCTGAACACACAGCTACTGTAAAACAGCTAAACATGTTATACCAATAATGATGTGAAGTGTATAATGTGTGCAGTCAATGAGTTAAAAACCCAAGCTCAAATGTCATTTGATACAAAGTTGATGTGTATTCTTGGATTGTGCAGAAGTAACAACTGCTGCCTTCTAACCAAAAAGGTTCCGGGTTTAAGTCCAGGTGCTCTGCATTTTGAGTAGTGACCTGCTATTATTATTACTATAATATAATAAAAACATATATTTGATTTGAGTCTGTAACACCTGGTGTAAATTTTGTCAACTTGTAAAAGTTAGAGGCTTTTTTATTATTCAGTTTTATTTCATCAATAATGTTCACGTGGTACAATGAACTTGTCTCTCTCAGTTGATTGTGATTATCTCCATTCTTTTCACAATAGCAGTGAGGACCACAGTTGGTGCTGTAGTCGATGCCTGCTCAGAACTATTTTTTGTAATAGAAATCAAAATGTGATTCCCGGTGACTGCTATCAGATTATCATGCAGCATTTGTGCTTTGACAACAAAGACACCCGTAAAGAACACGTGAAAATGACAGGTTTGCTGTAATTACGGACATCTGGCAGCGCTTTTCTGAGAACTCTGTTTTGAGTTACAACTCAGGGCAAACACTTTCCGAGTTTATGGTCAAAAAGCTTATGGAGGCGTTTCTGGGCGAAGGCAGAACCGTAACAACAGACAACTTCTTCACAGCTCTTTCGCTGGCTAATAGATTGTTGCACCGCAACGCAACTCTGCTTGGCACCTTAAAGTAAATTGGGACTTCCACCTGCAGCTAAATTCACTTTAGTACCCGAGCAGTTTCCCATTCTAGTGTTTAGATCTGGCACTGCTGTGCTGACCGGGATTACGACTTTTTGCGTAGGCTTCAGGGATTCTAGTGATAAACACAATGCATATTTTGTATGTTGAACAAGTAAACACACCCCTACATTTAACAATAACCCAGATACCTAAAATAAGAATCAGGTGCACCAGATCAGGTGCTGATGATCAGAACATCATTAGAGGGTCTCTTGTCTGATCATATCTTATCTAAAATTCAGACACTTAGTTTGGTTTGTTTTTTGGTGTGCCATGCCATGATCAAAAGAGTGTTCTGAGGCCTTTTCAGAAAAAAAGTATATAGATGCCTGTGAGTCTGGGAAGGGATTTGAAAAAAGCTCCAAACAAATGGAAATAAGTATTCCACTCAAAATTCCATCACCAGACCTGCAGGTCTGCTGATATCAAAGTGCATTAGTCAACTATTAGAGAAAGACTACATAAATTTAATATATTTGCGACTTGTGCCAGGAGGAATCTTTGCTGCCCAGAAATAACATCAGGGTTGGATTAAAGTTTGCCTACGTACAGCTAGTTAAAGACCAGGGCTTCTAGAAAAAAAGTGTTCTTGAAGGGGCAAAGATAAATTTATTTGGCAACAGTACCAGAACACATTGGTGAAACTCAAACACAGCATTTGTGGAGGAGAACCTGATAGAGGAAATTATATGGTTTGGGATTGATCTGCTGAATTAGTGTCTGGGTAACTGACCATCATAAAATCCACTAGAATTTTTTCATTGTAACAGGGGATAGTTGAGAATAATGTGAGACCATCTGTCAGAAGACTGAAGCTTACCTGAAAGTGGGCCTTGCAACATAACAGCAATCCTAAACATGAAAGTAAATTCACCAAGAAATGGGTGAAGAAAAAGAAATGGAGGGATCTGAACTGGCCAAGTCAAGGCCCAGATCTGAATCCTATTGAGATGCTATGGGGCATATGAAATAGGCTGTGCACACAAGACATACCTCAGACAGCACACAGATGAAAAACATCTGCATGGAGGAGCGGGAAAAACTTTTTTACCAGCTGATGTGAAAGACTGGTAGACAGTTAAAGGAAACACCTACTTGAGGGGACAATACCAACTATTGGAGCCAAGGATGAAGCTACTTTTTCCACAGACAAAAATGGCATATCTGTTTATTTTTCATTAAATAAATTATTGCAAAGTCACATTTTTTTAAGTTACATCTTCTTTATCTAAAGATACTGCTTAAATGAAAATCAAATTGTGTTATGTTCACAATGTTGAAAAAGAAAAAAACATTTCATGGAGTGCACTTACTGAGGCTCTGCTCAAGACTTGAAGCTGGGAACAGGTTTGGGTGATACTTTTCTTCGTCTTCAGGCCCTAAATTGGAGGAGTAGACCCCAGAAGAGCACCAAGCCCCCTTCTGGACCTTCCCATAAGTCTTATCTCTACCAGTCCCTTCCCTATATGAGAAACAAGACAACTGGAAGTTGGACCCACATCTGCTGAAACCACACTAGCCCACTACAGCAACCTTCTGGAAACCCTGCAGAACAGTAATTTTCAGTCCTTCTGTTTTTAGTTTTGTTTATTTTCAATCGAGCATTGTCACAATTAAATGGAGATCTCTGTGAAACCACAACTCTTCACTTGTCTTGTCACTTATCCTGTCTCAGTTCTCTTCACACTATACAACTGCTCTCAAATTCCGTTGAATGAGATGTTAAAAATGCCAAATTATATGCAGTCACAACTATTACTGGCATTTAATCAAGACTTTTATAAAGTGTATGGCTACTTTTGTTGGAAAATAAACACTAGCTTAAAAGAATACAGAAAAAAGTCACAATCTCCAGAAACAATACCAACTCATTTAATGTATTAACTTTTATAGAAAAATCCTGTCTGGTTGCATAATGTAAAGAGCACTAAGTATTGGAATGGCATTCATTCCTTCTGAAATAATACGGTACCACAAGAATAACAATATATGTTAGCCAGTATCACACAATAAATCAAAGTGCTATGGCATAATGTCACACTGTTAAACTCACAATGGGACCTTGACCTGCTAAAAAAGACTTTCTAGAATGTCTGAGATTTAAAATGACTTTCAGCAAAGGAGGTACAGTAACTTGTAGAAGAAAAGAGTCAGTCGGAAAGTGTTCCCGCTTAACTTGTCCATCTTCATATAATAATTGTTATTATTAATTTTGTTTGCTTGATAAGTCTCTCTATTCAAAGCCGCTTACAAAGTAAACCACAACACATTCAAATATTTTGACAGTCCCACTGAAAGATGTGAGAAGCTGACTCCCTCTATATTTGTAAGAAGCATTTGAAGACTCTCTTGTTTTGTGAATATCTGTCTAATTGATAACAGCTTTCATTGGTTCTAATAAAAGATGAACTAGTTTTGTGTTTATTTGGTTTAAATCTCTTCAATCGTGATGTCAGTTTTGTAACCTAGTAAGAATTGTTTGAAAACAGTCGCCCCCAAACTGATGTTTGTTCAATTATGGCGATCTCTTTAGTAAGTTGCTATGGATAAAGCCGTCTGCTAAGTGAAAGTATGGACCATCTGACTGTTTCAAACAGCACTCTGAGCAATGGAGCTCTTCAATGAAAGAATACTCTTTGTAGATTGTGGTAGAAATTAAACATTTTATTAAAGAAAGAAACATCCTCTAACAGGACAAATCAGTAATCAGGCAGGAGAAAAGCTGTTCATTGTATCTCTTAATTACTCCTCAGCCAAATGCCTTAGAGGGAGCATTCTTCAAAAGTAGTCTGTTACAGCAGAATGGTCAGAATGATCAGCGAAACAAAGAATAGTGGTTCATTTTATAAGCTACTGAATTTACATACAGTGTCAATTAATGCATACATTTTACTCTGGTTGGTTTATTGGATTTCCCCCAAATGACTTATATAAAATAATAGTCTGTTATATTATATTCTCGTTCTTCTTATACCTTTGAGTTGTGCCACCAGCTTTGATATTTCTGTTCATATAAGAATTGTCCATTCTGGTTGTGTAGGACATCTACTGATTTCTTAGTTATCTCTTAGTCATCCTTCAGTACATTTTGTCTATTACATCGACCTTTCTTCTGGTACATTATTTACTTGACCATCTCAGTATTTTCCTAAGCCAATTCTTATATTTCAGTGTACATTTTGTTGTTCACTTGACCTTTATCTGGTTTCCTGGTCTGCCTGAACAGGTTTCTGACATTAGGCCTTTATGATATTTCTTTAACTCTTTCGGGGCTGATGTCGACTTTTGTCAAAATTCTGGGGTAGAGGACCGTAATCAGTTTTAAACTGCATCAAAACTCACCCTTATATTTTAGTGTGACTCTCTTTGCTAGAGGAAGAGTTCCATAGCTTTGTTGATTTAACCTCGATTCCCAACACGTGCATGAGTAGGGAAGAGCAAACAACCTCCAAAATGGCATCAACATCTGGCGAGAGACCAACGCCAATGTGCAAAGCAAAATACTCCATGGACATTTTATGTAATTTCATTAAATATGACTCTGACTTGTCAGATTCCAAGTTTGAGGCAAGTGATCTGGAGATGGATATCGAAAACGAAAGTGAGGTACCGGCTTCGGGTGATCGTTGTGCTGAACACGTTTGTGTAGCTGATGCGCCTACAGCAGAGTTTGCCTCGGAGGACCACCACTTATGATAACAAAAGGTACAAACTATATTGTGTCACACTGCAACCGCCACCCACTTGCTGTGCAAAGACAACCAGCCCACCGTGCATTCCTGCTGACCATCTAGGTGCCTCCACTGCCGCCAGACATGCCGAACGTGTGCCATCAGCAGCCACAGCACATAGCAACAGACGTTTTATGTTGATTTATGTGTGAAACCATCGCTTTGTGTGCTTTTCAGTAAACTGAGTTTTTTTGA
This sequence comes from Polypterus senegalus, assembly GCF_016835505.1. Classification (NCBI taxonomy): domain Eukaryota; kingdom Metazoa; phylum Chordata; class Cladistia; order Polypteriformes; family Polypteridae; genus Polypterus; species Polypterus senegalus. Next base: position 21,289,571 of record NC_053157.1, read on the forward strand.
AAAAAATATTCAGCCCTCAAAGAGTTAAAATGAATGCCATGTTACCCTAAAATTATTATTCCACAAGAATTGTATAAAAATATTGTCTAATCCAACTCAAAACTGTGCATCTTTCTCCATGCACACTACCATCAAGATCTCATCATAACCCTAATTGTAAGCGATGTCTTTAGGTAGCTGCTTCACTGGGCCACATTATGCTTAGACATGACTGGAAGAATATTTTTGCTTGTTTATCAGGTAGTCGTAGAATCTCAATGGTCCACAATTCATTTACAACACAGTTTGAAGTAAAACGCAATGGGACATTACAGCTTAATGAATAATTGATTTTGAAAACTTGTGTAACTACAAGATTCCTCACCGGCCTACCATAAAAGGATGTCTTATTTTAGAAAATCAATCAATCAATCAATCAAATAAATAAATTTACTTTATAATTAACAGTTCAAATGTTCTTTAGTATCTTTAAGGCATTTGTTAATGTTGATCTCCGTATCCTAAGCATTGTGAAGCACTGCTAACCTTTTGTTTACTTCAACATCTTTCAATGATAATTTACAAATTAAGTAATCTCTTTCTTTCTCGGTCCTCTAGATACGCAGGGAAATGGCATATAATAATCTGTTTTGAATAAGACTTAATACAGCATGTTCTACTGGCTTGTAATTTACTTACTATAAAGCAAACCTTAATGTCGACAACATTCAATATTAAGAATACAAAAATGAAGAGAGAATGAATGCGGTCAAAAATATGGTTTGCAAAACAGGAAGATACAGTAGTGTTAATCAAAGATTGTTCTGTTCAGATTCGAATTTTAATCAGCTTCTGTTCCCCACATCCCTAAAGTCACATTAAATGGAAAGATTAGAGGAAAATAATTACTTTTATTATCTAAAGCTTCACATTTTAAAATGTGAGGATGGTATGAATTTCATATAGCTTTGTGGAAGTTCAATAGAAAATCTTTTTTTGTTTTACTCAATATTAAATGTAAACTTTCAATGCTTCTTTTTTTTAACCTAGTTTGCAAGAACTATAAAAAGGAAAAAACGACTACTTCTCACGTTCCTAAGTTCACTGCTGATAATATAAAACAATACCCATTGTTTAAAAGAACTGGAAAACTGGACATACGGATTCAACATATGGGTTTGATAAACCTCTACAGAAGCGGATTGTATATTTTATAATAAGTCATTCCTTCTGCTAAAGAATGGACCCCTTTTAAGGATTAATACAGACCTGCCTTTGTTATTTAACATAGTAGCTTACTTTTCCACAGCCTTTTGTGTTCAAGTTCTGCATGTCAATTCACCCGTGTTTCACGCAGCCTTAGAGGTGTATCTGCAAACTCACAAGTGTCAAGGGATTTTGCAGACTCCGATTTGATGATTAGAACTCAGTACTATCCAATTAGTTACCTGCCATTACTCTACATTAAAAATGTAGTCATCTGGTTTTAGCACAATAAAACTTAATGATGTGTATCTGAATAAATATGCCAGGCATACCCAAATAATTATGCAGTTTGAACATGATTTAATGTAGAACTGTGCAATATATAAATAATTACCAGCACAGTACACATTTCTGGGAGAGGAGTGTAAAAGAACTTTCAGATTTTTTTTTTTAAAGACAGTCAATTGATTCTTAGATAAAGGATATTCCCAAACATAAAAATAGAAAAGAACGTTAGAGACTCAGCGCTTTGGCTGTATCAAGCACACGGCAGTCGAAATGTGGCGTGTCTTACCTTCTTTTCTATTTTTTTTTTATTTCAGCATGGAGAAACAGCACGTCTCCTACTATTTCTTTTTGTACACTGATGCAGTTCTTCAATAATTGACTAACGCTAACATTTCATTCTTAACCACCTCTGATGTTGTATTTTCAGGCAAATGTAAATACACACAAGCTCATTTTTAAGTGTAATTTGATAATGTTGAAATAATAATGACTTGGTGCTGTTTTTATGCAATCTACTTTTTTAATTATAGGATTAAATATCAGTTTTTTTTTTGCACTCACCAGCTTTAAAGCAAACAAACTTATAATACACAATAATGCCAATAAAAATTCAGACGTGAGCATCAGTACTGTAGACTTTGTGCAGTAGTTACCCAAGTTAACCAAACAATTCTATAACATTTCAGTCATTATTTCCTGCCATGATGCCAATCTTTCTGATCAAAAAATAGGACATTGCGATAGCAATTGACAAGAAAAATTCATAATTAATTGCAGAATTACGTTATTTATGGGTTCCCGTAGAGTGCCTCTTTCTCTTGCACGATTTGGCTCAAAAACCAATCAGCACATCGTCATCTCAAAACAGGCTTAAATTTTGAGTTTGGTATTTTTCTGTCTACCTGTTTTAGCTCTACACCTTCCTCGGTAAACTGTGACACACAGATGCACATACACCCATCATGGAGATATCAGTGTCTTTGGTATTAGGGGAGCCTAAAATGTCGCGATCCATCGAAAACTGGAGATCGAACTTTTTGACAAATCTAAAGCTGATAGGTTAGCAGATGATAGGTTATGGTGGGGGAGGGTGCAAAGCAATAAACAAAATATTTATAAAACATATAATATAGATAGATAGATAGATAGATAGATAGATAGATAGATAGATAGATAGATAGATAGATAGATAGATAGATAGGCACTATATAATAGATAGATAGATCTAATCTAAGATAGATATATAGACAGTTATCTATCTGTCTATCTTAGATTCTATCTATCTATCTATCTATCTATCTATCTATCTATCTATTATATAGTGCCTATCTATCTATCTATCTTTCTCCCCCTTGTTAAGTATTCATTTCCTGCCCCCCAAACCCCCAACCACTCTGCTCTCATTAGACCTTGTGCTGTCAGGCAGACTTTAAATCGTATCCCAGAGTAATTTCTACTCAACTTTCCCAAATTACTTAGAGGGCCACTAGCAGCTGTCATCCTGTTCTAGAAACTTCTTCTAGATGCCCCTGGTGTTCTATTCCTCTGCACTTAAGGAGACATTCCTTGAAGACAGCTTCCCAGAAGTCTAATGTTTCAGAACGAGAAATGTGGGCCTCTACATAAACTTCTGAGACCATCATTTCTCTTGCAGACATCCTTGCTAGTACTGTAGCTGGCTTAAACACCTATGGACACATTACATACTCAGGCCATAACAATTGCTGTTTCATTCTGGTTCTGCTGCCATATCCATGCAGCAGATACACAGAGCATCCTTGTACCCCCTACATTCCCACGCTGATGTGTATAATGTATCTCTCCAGAAGGTGCTATGCTATCTTGGCAGTCTTTCTTCCTGACAATTTGTTAGCAGCTGGAAAACCTTCACAAGAGATACTGATAGGACTTTATTTTGTACCCAAGATGGTTACAATACCAATTCTAAAAATAAGTGAGTGTTTATTGGTCATTCAATGTGCAAAAAGGGCATCTTTGAAGTAGTTGATGGCATCTCATATGCCCCTTTCCCGCCCTTCCTTTGCATTTTAACTTTTATCCCTGTTTGGTTTGTGTCTCAATTCATATTTAGGATGCTCACAATTGTGTCATAGATAGGTGGAAAAATAGAAGCAATTGTTCTACACAAGATGTCTGTTGATGGAACCATCCCTTTAAGGAGTCAGGAGTTGGGGATTAGACTAAACTATTGTGATGTGAGTTTGAAGACACTGAGCTTGAATAAGAATCAGTTTCTCCAGCGGCACAAACTGCAACACAGGATTCCTTCTTCTGCCATCAAGATGATGGCTGCCTCTCTCTAGTCAGGACTCCTCACAGCACATACACTAGTTGTGCAGAGACTTCTGAGCATACAGAATAGTCAATAAAATATGTAAAAACTGTATCACGTGTGAAGCTTTAATAAACTAACAGGAAGTATACTAAACTCTATCAGTGATCTAGCTTTGTCAGTCCTAGCATTCTTTGTACTTGAACGTTAAAATTGGCAAGGCTGAAAGACCAGTCCCCTTGCTCAGTAACCTTTGTACATTGAAATCCTCAGTAAAGATGATGTCAGCTTCATAATGGCTGAGGTTGCTCATTTGAGCCTGTTACAGATGCATAGCTACTGTCCTCAGAGGTTTCAGTGCATGAAGGGTTTAATTCCAGCCAGGCTATTAAGTACTTCATAAGTTAATTAATTATAAACACTGGCTACTTCTGCAGGACTGTATTATGTTGTCAAGAGCAACTGAAGAGTATTTTAGAATTACTTATTGTAGATGATGGTGAACACATATCAAATCTATTAATCTGAATGCATTACCAGACCGGCTTAATTACTACTAATGAAAGGTTAGGGATGAATACCAGAATGCATTTCAACTCGAGACAAAGAGTAACATTCTTCTGCTTCAATAAAACTGCATGATCAAATTTCTACTTACCAATTCATCTATCCACTTAGTGAACTCACTTAATCCAATTATGAAGTGATGAAGGCACAGAGCATATCCCAGCAATGTCAGACACAGGGTAGTACTGAACCCAGGATTATTTAAATTGGGCCAATTTAGAGCATCAGTGCCAAGCATGAAGTGTTGCTGGGTCTGAGAAAGCCCTATACGTGGAGAAGCACACACAGTGGTGGGCAATTCAATGTCTCTGTCTTATATACCACACATATTTTTGAGAAAGGAAAGAAAAACTGGAGTACTTGCAGAAGAAACCAGGTATATAAGGAGTGAGCATACAACCTCTACATAGACAGCTGAATAAGGTGGGGTTTGAATAGTGGTCAATGCTTCACACAAAGTCTCCTTATTCTGTGAACTACTATCCCAGCATTTCACCACTATGTACACACATAGAGGGATAATAAAAAGAAGAGTGTATTATTGTAAGTTCCATACCTATGCAAGGTTGAAATTTGTATTGTTCCGGTGTTCGTTACCAACTAAGGAATCCCTTAAGGCTCAATGTTGACTCAGGATATAAAAACAGAGATTGTGCTGGAGCTGATAATTATAGGCCATTTGTCTTATTGTGTAATACAATATAGGAGCAGTTACAACAAACAGGTTAGGTTAGTTTGTGGAGCATACACTGCTACAGCATGTCGCTGCACCCACCACACAACAAAACAGCTTGGATCTGGTTGTCAACCCCCAAGGCAGACATGTGGTCCAATCCCACGATCCGGTAATAATCCTATATCTGCAGCAGCCCTTAGATACGTAGGAGTTTCCTTGGCCTGGTCCAGCTGCTCAGGTCCTAAACAGGCCTTTAGTGACCTCTTGGGCATAGCCATCAGCAGTGTGTCTGACTGAGGAGGAGATGTTGACCTCAGGAAGAGGTTTACTTATAACAGCAGCGACATTCATTACAACAAACACAATAAAAAAATGTTTTTCCGAGTACAGGCATGTTCAAAAACAGTCAGAATTAGATCAAATTAACATTAAGAAGGAGTCTCAAAAAAATTTGAGGGTTCAGTCATTCACCTCACAAACAAGCCAGCCACCATGTACATCACCATAGCATCTGTCAAAATAAATTAGTCATGGGGCTTACCCTGGCCATGCAGACACCACGATTCTCAGCCACATCTTGGCATCACAGAAGACTTGTGCATTAATGGAAAGTAACAGCTTACGGTTAACAAAAGTAGCTGCATTCTTGCTAGGTTCTCTTATTGCAATATCCATCCATCCATCCTCTTCCGCTTATCCAAGGTCGGGTCGCAGGGGTAGCAGCTTAAGTAGAGAAGCCCAGACTTCCCTCTCCCCGGCCACTTCTTCCAGCTCTTCCGGGAGAATCCCAAAGCGTTCCCAGGCCAGCCGGGAGACATAGTCCCTCCAGCGTGTCCTGGGTCTTCCCCGGGGCCTCCTCCCGGTTGGACGTGCCCGGAACACCTCACCAGGGAGGCGTCCAGGAGGCATCCTGATCTGATGCCCGAGCCACCTCATCTGACTCCTCTCGATGCGGAGGAGCAGCGGCTCTACTCTGAGCCCCTCCCGGATGACTGAGCTCCTCACCCTATCCTTAAGGGAAAGCCCAGACACCCTGCAAAGGAAACTCATTTCAGCCACTTGTATTCGCGATCTCGTTCTTTCGGTCACTACCCATAGCTCATGACCATAGGTGAGGGTAGGAACGTAGATCGACTGGTAAATTGAGAGCTTTGCCTTACGGCTCAGCTCTTTTTTCACCACGACAGACCGATGCAGAGCCCGCATCACTGCGGATGCTGCACTGATCCGCCTGTCAATCTCACGATCCATTCTTCCCTCACTCGTGAACAAGACCCCGAGATACTTAAACTCCTCCACTTGGGGCAGGATCTCCCCCCCAACCCTGAGAGGGCACTCCACCCTTTTCCGGCTGAGGCTGAGGACCATGGTCTCGGATTTGGAGGTGCTGATTCTCATCCCAGCCGCTTCACACTCAGCTGCAAACCGATCCAGAGAGAGCTGAAGATCACGGCCTGATGAAGCAAACAGGACAACATCATCTGCAAAAAGCAGTGACCCAATCCTGAGTCCACCAAACCGGGTCTTATTGCAATATGAGTGTAGTAAATTGCTACAATTATGTTGAGAGAACCAGACACTCCTTTCTATGTTGACAAAAATATGTTATGTTTCATTTATGTGAACCCACACCACACGAAAACTGGATGTAGTGTCCCACTGGTCAGTTAATGGCTTCCAGCACATTGGGCACAATGGAGTGAAGCTTGGCTAAGATATTCCTGATCAGTAGGCCAGTTCACTGAGAAGTGACAACAGGTAACCAATACTGAGGCTTCTTGTTTCAGATTCAAACAATTGGAAAAAAATTAAAAAAGATTAAAAAACAAAAGTGAATCAATGCAAGTGCACAGTGGGAAGGGAACTAAACTACTGTCTGTACACCATATTTATCACTTCTGAGGAGTAAAATGTTTGTCATATCAATGCACAAACAATAATAATAATGGCTTGGTGATACAAATTATTATGTGTGTATCATTTTCCAGTTTCTCTAAAATGTTGGGTAAGCATAGGTCACAGTTGCCATAAGTTTACGCATGTTTCCCTGTCAAGTTTTCTGTTGTAAATTCTGATGTTTGTGTTGAAAGTTGTATATGCACATATTAAGTTGCATACACATGTTTAGATTCTCTTTTTGTTTGCGTCCACAAGCTTTATGAATGATGCCCCAGGAGAGGAAATTAAAACCAAAAATCAGTCCTCTAGATCTTCAAAACTAAACGTCATCCCAATAAATCACAGTCTTAATTCAGAACAAAAGTCATGAATTTTAAAAAACACTAGTTAACAAACGGGGGGAGCAGTGGTAGTGCTGCTGTCTCGCAGTAAGGAGACCTGGGTTGCAGCTATCCATGTGGAAAATCCAGAAAATGCCCAGTTTGTTATTTAAGGTTCTGACCTTTTCATCTTGCTAGACTGCACTTTATTACTCTGGTGAGTTTACCTTTTCCTAGTTTAGCCTTCAGTTTTCCTCTCTCTGCTTGCTCTTACTCTTTTATGTTGCTAATTTTAGGGTTAGGGGTAGGGTTAGAGATTAGGGTTAGGCGTTAGGGATATAGAGATCCGAAAAAGTGTAAAATAAAATATAAAGAACTTACTGTTAGGGCGGCACAGTGGTAGCGCTGCTGCCTCGCAGTAAGGAGGCCTGGGTTCACTTCCTGGGTCCTCCCTGCGTGGAGTTTGCATGTTCTCCCCGTGTACATGGGTTTCCTCCGGGTGGTCCAGTTTCCTCCCACAGTCCAAAGACATGCAGGTTAATTGCATTGGCGATTCTAAATTGGCCCTAGTGCATGATTGGTGTGTGGGTGTGTGTGTGTCCCCTGCTCTGGTCTGGCACCCTGCCCAAGATTTGTTCCTGCCTTGTGCCCTGTGTTGGCTGGGATTGGCTCCAGCAGACCCCCGTGACCCTGTGTTAGGATACAGCGGGTTGGATAATGACTGACTGACTAGTTAACAAAAACTCAGATTTTTCTTAGAATAGCCATAAACTTGAATAAGGTAGAACCCAGCATGCTTATTGTTATGATGTTGCTCTAATGATTTCAAAAATGTGCCTCCAGAATAGTAATCTGTAGTAACCAATGTCACATCCTGATTACGGTGACTCTAAATGGTGGAATCACTGAAGAAAGAAAATAGCAGCAGAAAAAATGCAAAATAATTTTCAATAATTAAAAAGTTAAACAAATGTAAAAATTGCATGTGCCTCAAAATAGGGAAAAACACTTAGAAATGGAATTTAAAACAAATGTTTAAAAACGGGCAAACATTTAGAAATTGTAACAAAGATGTTTTGAAATCAGTCATAGATAAAGTATCAAATAAGGTATTCTCAGATATGTCAAATACATTTCAGGACTATTTTACAATAATTCTGTCTGCATTTTGAAATATCTAAAATGTAATTACAGATTTCTCAAAATAACTTTCTAGGAAATTGCCTGTGTTTTCAATTGCAGTCATTTTTAAGATAACTTGAAATTTGCTTGAGAATATCTTGAATTCCACAAGAAGTTACTTTGATATATTTTGAAATGCTTTTGAGATATGTGGAAGTTATTTTAAGATATTCTCAGAAAAAGCATTTCAGATAACTCAGAAAGATCTAAATGCTACTTCAAGCCATTTCAAAATACAATCACGATACCTTAAAATGCATTTCAGGTATCTCCACATATCACATATCTCATATCTCTGTGATACTTAAATTTTAGATATCCTGTTATCGTAAAACTTGTTTGTAGTCTAGTGTATTTCAAGATATTCAAATATTACTTTCAGATATTTAAAATACAATGAAATATATCTCAAATGGATTTCCAGATATCGCAAAATAAATTTCTGTTCATTCTGAGATATCTTAAATTAATTTTTAGATATCTTAAGAAGGGAGGGAGGACCCACTGAAAGAATAAGAATATTACAAAAAGCGATTTTGATGTATCTTGAAATGAACTTTATACATCTAAAAATACACACAAGCTTAATTTGAAATATCTGAAAATGTTTTTATACAAAGAAATATACTATTTATATATATATATATATATATATATATATTTATATATATATATATATATATATTGATTGTCATGCTTGGGTCACAGATTTGCAGAGACACAGGAGGTCGTAGAAACAAGAAAGATTTTTATTCAAACACTGCAAACACATGAGCTTAAACGTGCTCCATGACAAGTCAGAGATGACAGTTCCGCTAGGAGCAGAGGGAGATAAAAGCAAACAATCAATTCCAAACTGACAGGCGCTGCGCAAGGCTTATAAGTTGGCAGAGTACCGCGCGAGGCTTGTATTATGCGTTATAGTGCAAGGATAAGGAGCAATGTGAGAGTAGTCAGTGTTTCAGGGTTTGTGGTTATCCAGGGGGCCTCTGTCTCTATTTGGGGTGCGATCAGCCCTCCAGCTCACACCCTCCCTCTCAGCTTTATTCACATTCCTGTGAATCAAGCGACTCTCTGTACCAAGTTCATGTAGTCGGATAATACGTCTGCGTTGACGTGTTCAGAACCTGGTCGGTGCTTTACTGTGAAACTGTAAGGTTGTAAACCCAGAAACCATCTCATTAGACGAGTTTGTATCTTTCTGTCGGTACAACCACTGAAGTGGAGCATGATCAGTTACCAAAGTGAAGTTTCGTCCCCACAAGTAATAGCGAAGCGCTTCCACAGCCCACCTAATTGCCAAGCATTCTTTCTCAATTGTAGAATAATTATGTTCCCTAGGAAGTAATTTCCTACTCAAATATGTGATTGGATGTTCTTCTCCATCAAAACAGGACTGCACCCACACCAAATGCACTTGCGTCTGTTTGCAAGATAAAATCTTTTGTGAAATCCGGGTTCCTTAGAACCGGGTAAGAAGACAATGCTTTTTTTAAATCGTTGAAAGAACGTTCGCAATTTTCTTTTTTTTTGCCTCTAGTAAGTTCTGTAAGAGGAGCAGCTCTATGTGCAAAATTTGGAATGAATTTTCTGTAGTAACCAGCGAGCCCCAGAAAAGCACGTACTTGTTTCTGTGTCTCAGGTCTCGGGTAAACAAGCATTTCTTCTATTTTCCTTAATTGTGGCCTAAGTAAACCCTTGCCCATAGAATAGCCTAAGTAATGAGTCTCGGACATGCCTAGTTTACATTTCTTAGGGTTAGCAGTAAGGCCAGCCTGTCTCAAGCTTTCAAGAACGGCTTGAAGCCGCTCTAAGTGTGTTTTCCAATCATTGCTAAAAATCACGACATCGTCAAGGTATGCCCCGGAATATTCAGAATGAGGACGTAGGATCTGATCCATCATATGCTGAAAAGTTAGAGGTGCTCCGTGAAGACCAAACGGAAGTCTTGTAAATTCATAGAGTCCGTCAGGAGTCGCAAATGCCGTTTTCTCACAACTGCTAGCCTCTAAAGGCACCTGCCAATAGCCTTTCGTGAGATCTAGCGTGGAGATATAGCTCGCCTGACCCAGTTTTTCCAACAGTTCATCGACACGGGGCATGGGATAAGCATCGAATTTAGAGACCTTATTCAAGCGTCTGAAATCGATACAGAACCGAACCGAACCGTCTTGCTTTGGGACTAATACGACTGGGCTGCCCCAGTCACTTCTACTTTCACGAATTACACCCAGTGTCAGCATCTTTTTTACCTCTTCACGCACAATATTTCGCGCTTCGTATCCGAACGGCCGCATCTGTACGAAACATCAGGTTCAGTGGTAATTTTATGTTTTGTAATGTTAGTCTTGCCTGGTAAATCTGAAAAGACATCAGTGTTCCGTTCTATCAAAGATAACAGTTCTGTCTTTTGCGTGTCAGTAAGATCGTTACCAATGGTAACATCGGTCTGAGAAACAGCAGCCAAGGAAGTGTTAACCTCTTGTCGGTCGTGCCATTCCTTCAAGAGGTTAATGTGTAAAATCTGGAATGGTTTGGCCCGCCTGGTATTCTAACCTTGTAATTTACGGACTCATACGCTCCTCAATAATGGCGGGCCCTGCCATTTAGCTAAGAATTTGTGTGGATCCGAGGGAACCAGTACCAAAACACGATCGCCAGGTTTGAACTCACGGAGCTTACTGCGCCTATCGTAAAGACGCTTCTGAGTTTCCTGTTCTCGTTGTTGGTGTTCCACAGCAATAGAGGAAAGCATAGAAATTCTGTCTTGCAACGAAATTAGTCGATCTGAAAGCTTGGACCTTAGCTGCTCTCTCGTTTCCTATCCATTCCTCACGCACCACATCCAGGATGCCTCGCGCCGCCTGCCGAATAACAACTCAAGGGACTCAAGCCAGTGGACGCCTGTGGTGATTCTCGCACGCGTACAAAACAAAAGGTAGGACAGTGTTCCATGTTGTGGGATCATTATGAGCAACTCGCCTGATCATCTGTTTCAATGTTTTGTTAAATCGCTTGGTTAAACCATTCGTTTGAGGATGGTAAACAGTAGTACTCAATTTCTTAATAGCAAAGCTGTCACACAATTGTTTCATCAGCGAGAAGTGAAAGGTGTGCCTGATCAGTTAAGATTTCTCTAGGGATACCAATACGAGTAAAAGTTTCACATAGTGCTTTGGCTACAGTCGAAGAGTTGGCCTTTTTCAGCGCAATCATTTCTGGATATCGTGTCGCATAATCAACCAACACCAGCAAATATTGGTACCCATCCTTAGTCTTAGGTAATGGTCCCACAATATCTAATCCCACACGCTGAAAGGGAACTTCCAATATGGGCATAGGACAAAGGGGAGCCCGAGGAGGCTTATAAGCAGAGACGATCTGGCAGTCTGGACATGAAGTACAAAATCGTTCAACATCTTTTCCCATATTAAGCCAATAAAATCGTTTTGATAACCGGTCTCTAGTTTTGTCGGCACCGAGGTGCCCCCCCAAGATGTGTGAATGTGCCAGATGCAAAACAGTTTCCCTATGTGCTTCAGGTACCACCAGTTGTTCAATAAATTCCCCCTCCAAATGATCTGAGATCACTCTGAAAAGGCAACCGTCCTTTTCTATAAAGTGTGGGGTTTTCACACCCGAATTACGCTCTTGGTAATAAGAGTCATTAGCAGGGCGAGCCTGTTTAAATGCATATTCTAATGAGCTATCAGTATGCTGCAAACGCACAAAATCTGATTGTTCGTTAACGCTTGGTTTGTGTTCGGAGGCGTTTGCAATCTGGGAAGATGTAGAAGGACCAGCCCATTCTGGAAGATTGTCGGGGGTGACCTCCTCCGTCTCGCTGGAGAGATCGGGTTCAATATCTAAGTTGGGCTCTAGATTTTCCCGCCGCTACCAGTTCTTCGTCTTGGTTTCTTCTTCTTCTCCCCCACTAAGTTCATTAGTGGACTGGACTACTGGTCCCTTACATTTATTAATCAGTTTCGAAAAAGGGCATTTCTCCGTCCTATGAGTAATGGCCAAGGGCACGAGTCTGAAACGGCAGACCAAACCTTAAAGTGGGACCCCTATAAGTTAAAGGAAGAAGTAAAGTCTGACAATCTTTAACATCACCATGTACACAGCGTATGTTTACAGTCTCACAGTCTCTAAGGCATTGTTCATTAAGACAGTCTCGTCTCACAATACAAAGGTCACTTCCGAGTCTAACAATGCTGAGATTTCTCTGCCCCAATTTCACCGGGATCAACAAGCCATCTTTTCCATCCGAAGGATATGTAATAGTTTAGCAACAAATCTCAGCCTCGGAAACAAGAAGGATTTTTATTCAAACACTGCAAACACATGAGCTTAAACGTGCTCCATGACAAGTCAGAGATGACAGTTCCACTAGGAGCAGAAAGAGATAAAAGCAAACAATCAATTCCAAAACTGACAGGCGCTGCAAGGCTTATAAGTCGGCAGAGTACCGCGTGAGGCTTGTATTACGCGTTATAGTGCAAGGATAAGGAGCAACGTGAGGGTAGTCAGTGTTTCAGGGTTTGTGGTTTTCCCAGGGGCGTCTGTCTCTATTTGGGGTGCGATCAGCCCTCCAGCTCACAATATATATATATATTTATTATTTATATTTATTTGAGATATGCACATATCTTAAAATGTAAAAGAAATTATTTTGAAATATTTGAAAACATAAGCTGCATATAAAGATATCAGAAATTCAGTTGATCTACTGTATCTATAAAATGTTAATTTGGCCGACTTTGTACTATAAAAGTGTGAAGAATGAGCAGAAACATTCCAGATGAAAGAACAGATGAAAGGATTTAATGCTCTTTTTAAATTGTCTAGAATGTACTTATGATTTTGTAGAATGCCCAAGAGGGAGATGGCAGCCAGCTGGCCTAGGTCATCAGAACTGTAACTTTGTCTGATTTAGACTGTTATAATCATCATGGACTTCCTGGAGGTTTATTTTCATCACTTATGCTGTTGACTGGAGTGTTTGCTTTCCTCTCATCTCCTCAATTGTCAACTGTCCATTTCACAATTAAAAAGTTAATGAACTTTATATTGCCATGTGTTGCTTATGTTAATCAAATGGAAACTGCTCTGTTTCTGTGTGTTTAATGTTGTTAGTGGGCTCACAAATGATGTATGCCATTTGTGTGCCCACTCAAAGCCTTTGATCAGTAAGGAGCTGCATTAAAAATGAAATTTTATAGACAGAAAGTGAATAAAATTTTCTACTTTTATTTTTAAAAACCTTTTGATGACATCTGTGACCAGAATGAGACATTCCATTCCAGCTACAGAACACTAGACAACTGAAGTGAGAGCGAAAATGGCATTGTGCAAAGGCTTTTTTCAGAGTTTGTAGGAGTTAAAAGTGGATAGACACAGGGATCAGTGCCAAAGCTGCTATTCTGTTGAATTTCAATAAACAATACAGATAAATACGCAGCAAATGATGTGTTTAAATTTGGAAACAGTACTAAATTAAGTGGAATACAAGGTACACAGGAATTTGTTAAATCTCTAAAGATAGACACAAGAAGAGTTCATATTTAGTTTAACTTGTGGCAGATAAGGTTTAATGGAAATAAATGTGAGGTTTTAAACATACAAAAAGGTCTAGCAGTGAGCACTGACGAGGCTTAAAATAGCCAAACCTTTTTCATCCTAAAGTAAAGGATATTACCAGGATGAACAAATGTATTTAATGTAATGAAGGGGGAAAAGGGGAAATGACTGTTCTACAGCAAAAACACAGAAAAACTATAAAACAGGAGCTGCTCAACAATTATTTTCCAGGAAATGCTAGAAAATACATTATTCAGAGGTTTTTCTGCTTAAAAAATTGGTAGTGATTATGATAGATAGCACCAGTGCTGAACAAAGACCATAAAGAAAATTTGAGAAATAGTTAATTAACTTTTATTCAATTTAGTGTGTTTAATCACTTAAGGCAGTGGTTCTCAACCTGTGGGGCGGGCCCCCCTAGGGGGGAGCGAAGTAACAAAAAGGGGGGCGCGAAGATGTGAAAAAAGAAAACAAGAATCAAAAATATGAAAAAAAACATCTGTTGAAACCAAAACAAATTAACTTAAACTACGTTTTGATACTAGAACAATAAATATAGAGTTAGATAAATTTCGATAAAATGTAAGTAAGTATAATAAAATATGCATCTACATTTCAAAAAAATGTTGGGGGCGATTAAAACTGTTATGAAAACTCGGTCGCAAATACTTAAAGGTTCAGAAACGCTGACTTATTGATGTGGCCACATTACATTAAATTCTATTAAGGGTTCTTATTATTTTTATTATTTACTCGACTTCTGAACCTAATTTTAGTGTCAAACCTGATTGCAATGTCCCTGTGAAACTTTTCACCACATTCATTACTGAGTTCTTCAAGTTTAGCAGAGAAAAAGTCCAGTTGTGAACACAGAAAACAAATTTTTAGTGACCCATTGCACTTTATGATTTAGTTTGCTTGAAGCATGTCATCAGCTAGCTGTGTGTTCTGGAGGGCCATTTTAACGGCATTATAGGCACCCGGGGAAAGCAGTACACTGGGACCCCTACCTTCACAACCACTCACAGGAATAAACATGTAAATGGTCGATAAAATTAACATATATTTATTGTATTAGTACTTCCAACAAAATTAGTGTTTAAATATTAAAAAACATGCTGAACAGCAACGATTAATCAACACAAACATTTGAACAATATAACATGAGCCTTGAAAAACACTAAAATTTCATAAATATGATACTCAAATGGTAAACCATACAGACGGAGATAGCACAGTATGAAATTGCTATGGCATGGCTCTACCTAACTTCCAGTTTTATTACTGGGCAGCAAATATACAGGCAATAAGAACCTGGACACAAATAGAAGAACATACACAGGCTTGGACCACAATAGAAGTAAAATCCTGCAGTACTTCTTTGTATTCCTTGCTCTGCACTCCAATAAACACACGTTATCGGCAATACACTCATAACCCAATTGTGCTCCACTCTCTTAGAATCTGGAACCAATGTAGAAAGCATTTTAAGACGGAGAAGCTTCTATCTGTGGCACCCCTGCAAGAGAACCACCTCTTTCAACCTTCACAAACATACGCAGTTTTTAATATCTGGAAAAATTTGGAATTAACTTGCTTAGAGATCTTTATATAGACAACGTCTTTGCATCCTATGAACAATTACATTCCAAATTTAACATTCCAGCTACACATTTCTTTCACTATCTTCAAATCAGGAACTTTGTTAAACAGAACCTTCCAGATTTTCCTCATCTTGCACCCTTAACCATGCTGGAAAAATTATTGCTCAATTACAAGGAGTTAGACTCCATCTCTACAATATATAAAATCATTTTACAGTCCCTCCCTTTCAAAGATCCAAGAGTACACTGGGAAAAAGATCTCTCAATTAATATATCAGAAAAGGAGTGGAAAGTAGCAATGCAGAGAATTCACTGAGCTCCATATGCACAAAGCATACAATTATACAACTCAAAATTATATATCGAGCACATCTGTCTCGACTAAAACTCTCCAAAATGTTTCCAGGACATGATCCAACCTGTGAACGTTGCAACCAAGCCCCAGCCTCACTGGGTCACATGTTCTGGGCCTGCACCAAATTAACATTATTCTGGACAAAAATTTTTAATTACCTGTCAGACAGCCTTGGCCTCACAATCCCTCCTAACCCATTAACAGCTGTGTTTGGGGTTCTTCCAGAGGGTCTTAAAGTGGAGAAGGACAAACAAATTGTGATTGCATTCACTACACTGTTGGCACGCAGACTCATTCTGATAAACTGGAAGAATCCAAACTCTCCTCTTTTAAGTCAGTGGGAAACCGATGTGTTATATTATTTGAAATTGGAAAAAATCAAATACTCCGTTAGAGGATCTGTACAGACCTTTTTCAAAACATGGCAGGATCTAATCAGTAATATTTTAAAATAAGTTCATAAAGCACAGAGAATTTTTTTTTTAAATTAGGTATGTTTACAAGCCTTAAATTTAACGTTATTTGCTTGCTCTCTCTCTCAGGGGTGGGGATCGATCTGTTCTTCACTCAATTTTTCTTTTTGTAAAATCTTGATTGCTTTGTATGGATTGTAATAAAATTAATAAAAAAAAAAAAAAAGAAATTGCTATGAACTTTTTTTTTTAATTTTTTTAAATATTTTATTTAATTTGTTAAAATCAAACAACATTCCATACAAGCAAGTCAGATTTTCGACCCGCTTGTCACTGGATTTATGGATAAACAAAAAAATCCTTCTTTGATCTTGCCAACATATATTCTTGGTAACGTCTTTTTTCAAATTTCAAAATCCTTCAACTTCTTTGTTCATTGCTTTATTTAGAATTTTTCATCAGGCTAAGTTTTACATGAACAGGAGGCAAAAACATTTTCGTTGGGCTGACAAGTGGTTTATGTGCTACGTTTTTCTTCCCTGGAACCAAATGCTCACAGAGCATCCAGCTTTTTTAATGTAATATAGTTATTTTACTGTATATGTATGATTATAATATAAGAGGAAATCACAAAAACAAGCAATTTAAATAAAATGGTACATGATAGGAAAAAATAAAGATGCCTTTCGTGATCAGCATGTCAAATTAAATAATATACATCGAAAAGTGTTGAGGAAGCAAAATCTTCAATATCCGGTGATATCCTTGATACTGACCACAACACATGGAACACGTTTACTAGAAGTGTGGATGAAATTAGAATCCGTGTTACCCTCAAATCTCAAAATCACCGAGCAGCACATGCTTATTTAGTAGAGATGACTTCCTTTGAAGAGCCATTTTGATAGCATTGGGTGGACTGTTCTAATGAGATGGTTATTTTAACCATCCAGCCAGATGCAAATTTGCTTCAGCTATGGGCCCATATTAGAGAAATTGGTGGCTAGATTTAAAAGAGACCCCTCAGTACAAATGATGGCTAATGCACATATAAATCAAAAATAAGAATTTAGAGACAAAGCAAAGTGTAGGGAAAAACACAGACCAGAGCTCAAAAATGCCAGATGCATAGGCAACAGTACTGAGGACTTTCAGAAATGAGTATTGAGCTAGTGGAAGCTGTAGTCATGTGCTGGAGCTAATTAGCAATAAATAGCTGGTATATAATGAGCTTTACTAGCATGCTGTGCAAATCATTTCTGAGAAGTATGGGACAATAAAAGCAGAATAGCCTCTGCATGTCACGTTCATTTCCAATTATTCATTTACAGAGACTAGGCAAATGCGTTGTGAGTGCTTGAGATTATGCTTAAAACACTAGGCAATTGCTGTCAGAAAATAAAGCGAGCTAGCAAACACTTTATTAGATTACAGTGGCGCAAAACAAAACTTCAAGTACAAGATGCTCCCAAGTCTTGTCACTGAGCCTTGATTTAATTGGGTGTCTATTTCAGCAAAGTTCAGACAAGTTTGCTCTTAAATAAGATTCCAGCAATAATACTGCAGGAACTGCATGCATTCTCATAAGCAAAGCAGCAGCGTCTGTGTCCCCAAAAACAGCTATGACAAACATAGAAAGCATTAATCAATTAATCATTAATTAATAAATGCAAGCTTTTGAGGCAACTCAGGCCCATCTTGCCTGAAAAAGTGTCCTGAGTTGCCTCGAAAGCCTTGCATATTGTAATCATTTTAGTTAGCCAATAAAGGGTGTCATTTTGCTTCCATTGCATCCATTGCAGTAAAAAGTGAAAAAATTCTACTAAAATTTAATCTATCCATATATTTACTGTCAAGTCAAATCAAGTTGGGGAGCATGCACTGGTGCAGTGTGTTGCCGCACCCACTACACAGCGAAACAACTTGGGATCCCGGTTGGCAACCCCCCAGGCAGACAGGCTGTCCAGTCCCACCCTCCGGAAATGACCCTCTATCTGTCGCAGCCAGGTGTTACGTGGGTGACCCCTGGGCCTGGTCCAGCTACTCGGGCCCCCAACAATGAGGATCTTATGAGCCGGATCACCCTCTGGGAAACGCGCCTCATGGCCGTAGTGCCATAACTGATGCTTCCTCACAATGAAAGTAATGTGCCTCATTCGGGACTCCAAGAGCAACCACTCATTCAACACAAAGTCAAACCAGCGTTACCCAAGGATTTTCTGGAGAAACACAGTACCAACGGAATCCAATCTTTATCTCAGGTCACTGGATAGCGTCCATGTCTCGCAACCATATAGTAAGGCAGAAAGCATCAGGACTATAAAGACTTGGACCTTTGTCCTTTTGCATAGATATCGGGAGCACCACACACCCTTTTCCAGTGACCTCATGACTCCCCATGCTCTCCCAACCCATCTACTGACTTCATAGGAAAAGTCACCAGAGACATGAATGTCACTGTCGAGGTAAGCAAACCTCTCGAAGAGGTCGATGCTCTATCTGCAGACAGACACACTGCTGATGGCTGTGCCCAAGAGGTCACTAAAGGCCTTGATCTTGGTTTTTATCAGGACACTCACAAGCCCAGACACTCAAACTCCTCACTCAGTCTCTCAAGCGCCGCCCAATCAGAGCCTCCATTGACTCCGTGAAGATCACAGCATTGTCAGCAAAGACGATGATTTACTGTAATAGGTTGTGACGGGTGCCCGGGTCCCATGCCTGGCCGAGACGCCCCTTCAACACTGGATCCGGGGGAGCAGTCATGGGATGCACTCTACATCCCCCGGAATGCTTGGTGGCAGCCCTCCTGGGTTACATCGGGGCCACAGGTGTGGGACTTCAGGACTCAGACCTGTTGGGCTCCATGGCCACCACCCGGAGGAGCTGCATGGCTTAACAAGCCTCTGTGGGCTGGAATGCAGCCACATCCGGAAGTGCAGCCTAATTAGGCCAATTACCACCTGGAGCACTTCTGGGAGGGCTACAAAAAGAACCTGCAGCCACTACTCAGGAGCCAGAATCGGGAGGACGAGGATGAGGATGAGGACGAGGTTGCCTGGGAGGAGTGGTGGTGCCAAAGGATTGTGTTGTGTGGAGTTAAGGGCTTGTGGGACTGTGTATTGCCTGTGGGGTTCACGGGGAAGACGTGCCCCACTGGTGAAGAAAAATAAAAAGAGTCTTTGTGCTTTTACACGTGCCTCTGGGTCAGACTGTGCCGGGTCAGGCGCAATATAGCGCCTTCATTTTACAAGGTATAAAATAAGAGAATTAATTCCCTTGTTGGAATGTCATTTAATAGCATGGCACACTCATTTGCATTAGGTAAGTTTAAAGTTACCAGTTCACTTAAAAAGGCAAATCTTTGCGAAGTTAGAGGTAGTTGAACTACTCTGAAAAAAATGAAGCCCACCCCAGGGTAGTGAATTGGAATGAATCTGTACTAATAGTGGTATCTTCATGGCTACAATTACCCATTGGCATACAGTTGATGGACCGTAGCTAGATTTCTATTGGCATGACCAATTTAGAGATTCAGGCAAGGACAGTTTGCTGGGTGAGTTAGGGAAAGCTTGAATCGTCATTAAGAAAACAGAGTTAAAGTTGATGTCCATAAATGACTTTTAGTTTGAAATGCAAACTGAGAATAAGATGCTGAAAGACAGCTTCAGTCCATACATTGACCGCTGCCAGCAAATAATCAGAAAACTGGAAATCACATTTCTGCTGGCCTTTGTTAGGCATTGGAGCACAATGAAGAACCAGAGGATGACATGCTGTATATAAAATAAACGCCAAATGAAAATTAATTCTGCATAATTTACAAAAAATGTGTCTCTGCTAATGTGGAAGTTATACAACATTAACTGTACTGTGTGTCTGTCCACTTAACAGTTAGTTAAATCCCACAGGATGGGGTTACATGAAAACTTCACACCATAGCTTCAGAATGTACAGATTGTGATCTTGTGAAGTGAGCTCTGTGTGGGCTTAAGTGAGGATACATTTTCTTCATGCAAGTAATGTGAACGCCCACAGACGTTTATTTTAATTGTTGTTTGTTAACAGGCCCACTCTTAAGGGTTTTCAGTTTAATTAAAGAACCAGTCTACCCAATACAAGTTCTAACCTTGCACTTTGTACTTTTACAATGAAATCTGAGTCCACACCACTGACAACATTCAGATATTTAATAAGAAACTATCTTCAGCAAGAGATGCTCTGTTTCTGATGGCACATAGGATTATTCAGCCATCAATGTTCCTACTATTACTTCGTTACAGGTTTACTGGGAAGCTGGGGCCTACCCAGCAGCATATTTTTTCATTTTTATTACTATTTAATTTAATATTGTTTCTTTGTATCAGTATACTGCTGCTGGATTATGTGAATTTCCCCTTGGGATTAATAAAGTATCTATCTATCTATCTATCTATCTATCTATCTATCTATCTATCTATCTATCTATCTATCTATCTATCTATCTATCTATCTATCTATCTATCTATCTATCTATCTATCTATCTATCTATCTATCTATCTATCTATCTATCTATCTATCTATCTATCTATCTATCTATCTATCTATCGGGACACCTGACCATTGCAAACACATATACAGATAGGTCCATAAATATTTGGTCAGAGACAACTTTTTTCTGATTTTGGTTCTGTACATTACCACAGTGAATTTTAAATGAAACAACTCAGATGCAGTTGAAGTGCAGACTTTCAGCTTTAATTCAGTGGGTTGAACAAAAAGATTGGATAAAAATGTGAGGCAACTAAAGCCTTTTTTTAACACAATCCCTTCATTTCAGCGGCTCAAAAGTAATTGGACAATTGACTCAAAGGCTATTTCATGGGTAGGTGTGTTGAAGTCCATCGTTATGTCTTATCAATTAAGCAGATAAAAGGCCTGGAGTTGATTTGAGGTGTGGTGCTTGCATGTGGAAGATTTCGCTGTGAACAGACAACATGCGGTCAAAGGAGCTCTCCATGCAGGTGAAAGAAGCCATCCTTAAGCTGCGAAAACAGAAAAAAACATCCGAGAAATTGCTACAATATTACGAGTGGCAAAATCTACAGTTTGGTACATCCTGAGAAAGAAAGCAAGCACTGGTGAACTCAGCAACGCAAAAAGACCTGGACGTCCATAGAAGACAACAGTGGTAGATGATCGCAGAATCATTTCCATGGTGAAGAGAAACCCCTTCACAACAGCCAACCAAGTGAACAACACTCTCCAGGGGGTCGGCATATCGATATCCAAGTCTACCATAAAGAGAAGACTGCATGAAAGTAAATACAGAGGGTGCACTGCAAGGTGCAAGCCACTCATAAGCCTCAGGAATAGAAAGGCTAGATTGGACTTTGCTAAAGAACATCTAAAAAAGCCAGCAGAGTTCTGGAAAAACATTCTTTGGCCAGATGAAACCAAGATCAACCTCTACCAGAATGATGGCAAGAAAAAAGTATGGAGAAGGTGTGGAACAGCTCATTATCCAAAGCAGAGCACATCATCTGTAAAGCACGGTGGAGGCAGTGTGATGGCTTTGGCGTGCATGGCTGCCAGTGGCACTGGGACACTAGTGTTTATTGTTGATGTGACACAGGACAGAAGAAGCCGAATGAATTCTGAGGTGTTCAGAGACATACTGTCTGCTCAAATCCAGCTAAATGCAGTCAAATTGATTGGATGGCATTTCATGATACAGATGGACAATGACCCAAAAACATACAGCCAAAGCAACCCAGGAGTTTATTAAAGCAAAAAAGTGGAAGATTATTGAATGGCCAAGTCAGTCACCTGATCTTAACCCAACGTGCATTTCACTTCTTAAAGACTAAACTTCAGACAGAAAGGCCCACAAACAAACAGCAACTGAAAGCCGCTGCAGTAAAGGCCTGGCAGAGCATTAAAAAGGAGGAAACCCAGCATCTGGTGATGTCCATGAGTTCAAGACTTCAGGCTGTCATTGCCAGCAAAGGGTTTTCAACAAAGTATTAGAAATGAACATTTTATTTAGTTATTTAATTTGTCCAGTTACTTCTGAGCCCCTGAAATAAAGGGATTGTGTTAAAAAAATGCTTTAGTTGCCTCGCATTTTTATGCAATCTTTTTGTTCAACCCACTTCATTAAAGCTGAAAGTCTGCACTTCAACTGCATTTGAGTTGTTTCATTTAAAATTCATTGTGGTAATGTACAGAACCAAAATTAGAAAAAAGTTGTCTCTGTCCAAATATTTATGGACCTAACTATACATGTGGTGTGCATATAAACACCGCGGTGACCAGTTGACTTATCTCGGTTAACTTGCAGCATTTACAGACTTAATGGTTGACTTGTTGATCCTTTTCCTTGCATTGCTACATTCTCCACATGATTAGTGGCTCAGTTGATCTCACTATGCTAGATGAGGAGCTACCCAAGTTCTGTCTGGTGTCCGTTGCTAGGAGGTAGTGTTGGTACACTTGGAATAACTTTACACTTCTTCACCATATTTTACTTGATTCAAACAGATAATTGTGGCACAGTATTAATGTTACTGCCTTGCAGCAAGGAGACTAGGGTCTACAAGTCCTGGGTGCTCCAAGTATGGTGTTTAGAGTGTCTCCCTGTGTCTGTGAGGGTTTCCTCTAAGTGCTCTGGTCTCCATGCAGGTTAACTTTAACTGATGATACCAAACTGGTCACTGATGTCCGTTCCTTCGCAGTGCTATGGACTGGTGTCCTGTCTAGGAGTTGTTCCTGCCTTGTGCTTGATGCAAGCACATTACAATTGAAGCCGGTAAGTGTGATCCAGACTTGGAAAAACTGACTGAATATGTTACTGCAGCATCCTGTTGATGTTTATTTTTAAACTCGGCAACAGAACGATGAGTAATTCTAAACCAACGTCTAATGGCATGTTCCTTATTCGGACACAACAAGCAGGATCTGCTGCAATGCCTTCAAACAAACACCTGGACAGGTCTGACCATCTTACTGCCACCTATAGCCCAGTTATTGACAGGATCTAAGACAGAAGTTCTTATGTTTGTTCAGGGGGTTATTGTTTATTTTATTATTTATATATTTCTCTTTCTGGAGTTTCTGTAAAGTTCTAATTTCCCATTGGGGACAAATAACGTATTTATAATGATAATAATGATGGTAGCTTTCCTGGATAAGCAGGTTTCAAAAATGGATGGATGGATAAAACGGACACTTAATCAAACACAACTGTTTAGTCAATGTTTTCCTTGTCATTTA
Source organism: Polypterus senegalus (assembly GCF_016835505.1). Classification (NCBI taxonomy): domain Eukaryota; kingdom Metazoa; phylum Chordata; class Cladistia; order Polypteriformes; family Polypteridae; genus Polypterus; species Polypterus senegalus. The sequence continues at coordinate 21,313,191 of NC_053157.1, forward strand.
AATCTAATTATGAATTGGCAGCTAATTAGGAAAAAAACAAGCAATTAAGAGTGCATTAATATTACGACAAAAATGTTGTTGCTTCAGCAACAATGACTGGCATATGATGAAGAACATTATCTGAAATAATAAACTGCAGTCATCACAGCCGTCGAGTAACTGAGTTTGTCACTTCATTTCACAGACCATTTTCTAAATGGAGAAACTGACAGAAGGACAAACACTGGAGAAAAAGTCCAAAAAAATACTATTGCATATTAGTACAAAACCTTTCTTTATACTTACAACTTTGTGGTGTCATTGGTCACCTGTTCACTCAGTCACATAAGTTGCAAAAAGTGACGCTGCTGTGGAAAACATCCGGGATTATTCTTGTGCCAAAGAAGGTAGGTGCCTCTTTACTTAATGACTACAGGCCAGTGGCATTTACTGTACGTACAACATTATGAGCACCTTTGAAAGTCTGTTCCTGGACTATACGTGTCTTCTTGTGAAAGACCATTTGAACCCACTGCAGTTTGCCTTTGAGACAAAGACTGAAGGGTAAGATGTAAATACTGTATCTATCTGTTCCACAAGGTGTATTCCCTGTGAGGATTACATTTTTCCAGTGCCTTCAATACCATCCAGCCAACTCTGTTAATGAGAAAGCTCAGCGATATGAAGATGGATGAGCCTATGGTGCTCTTAGTAATGAATCATCTGTCAGGAAGACCACAGTTTGAGAGACTCAAGGATGGTGTCTTTGATATAGATGTGAGAGAAGCAATAGTGAAACAGAGAATGACGACAAAAGTGAGGGCCATTATGAACAATGCTGCACGTTCTCACTCGGACTAATTAACATTATGGACTTTCAGCCAATGGATCATTTGGCAGAACTGTATCAAGGAAAGTAATGGGGGCTCCTTTATACCAACAGCAATATGCCTACTACTGTGATTTCTCTTTTTATCTTTGGCCAAGTCACAAGTTTTCTATCTCATCACTTTGGTCAACTTCTGCTGTTTTGAAATGTGCTGTATAAATAAAATATGACTAGACTTGACTTATTAGTCATTCTGGCATGGAGGACCTACTTGAGAATGGGTCTGTTGCTTGTCATAATACATTTATTTATTATTGAGCTTCTGTAAAAAACTGAATGTCTTTCTAGAGACAACTAAATTCTATCTATCTATCTATCTATCTATCTATCTATCTATCTATCTATCTATCTATCTATCTATCTATCTATCTATCTATCTATCTATCTATCTATCTATCTATCTATCTATCTATCTATCTATCTATCTATCTATCTATCTATCTATCTATCTATTAATGTCCATTATTTAATATTTAAGCTGGTGCTTGAACTAAGTTAAGTTGACTTACAGATTGCAGTATTTCTTGAATATCTCAGTTTGCAGCACTGACGAGAACTGACCCTGAATACAAACACCAAATCATCTCTCCATGTTGCACCCTGAGCAGTTTGTATGGGCAGAGTCAGTACCCCACTTACTGTAGTTTCACACATGAGGTAATACCATAGTCACTGGGCCATGCTGCCTGTTTATTGTATAATTAATGACTTGAAAATTGTCTTTAATATTTCATTATTTTTTGGGACACTGCATTTAAAAATAATATCCATTTTTTCCCATCACCTAATGTTTTCCCACAAAACGCAAGAAAAAAATCTGGAAAAAAAATGCTTCCATCACCGGTAAGAATGTATTCAATCTTCATTTACATGACTTATTCCTTTCAAATTTTAAGAATAATCCGTAGTAAATTATTTTCAAGACAAACATCCAAAACAGAACCAGTAAAAATGGAAAAATAGAATAAAACTGTATTAAAAATTGTATTTCTACACATGCACTCAATGGCATTTTTGCTGTCCTTCAAAACTTCTCTTGAGGCTCCTCCTGTTACGTTTTTTGTCCACAGCAATAGTCAGCAATCATACTAAGGTTCCACCACCCCTGGTACCTCCTTTCCATTTCTTTGATATCCTGATGGAAACGCTCGCCTTGCTCTTCGCTCACTGCACCCAAATTCTCCAGGAAGTAGTCCAAATGAGAGTGGAGGAAATGCAGCTTGAGGCTCATTGAACAACCCAGTTCTATTAATTTAGTCAACATATTTTCAACAATGACCTCAAAGTTTGGGTCATTATGGTTACCATGGCCAAGCTTTATATGGCGATTTTTTGGAGAACTTTACATGATGGGAAAAAAGGGATGTCATTATTGGATTCAGCAGCCCAAAAAAACATACTGTAATCAGTGAAAACTCTGGAAAAAAGTTATCCATCACAGGCCTGTGTTATCAGCGGAAACTAAAATAATAAATACCATAACCTAACAAGCCATCCACTTTTAACATTCATTTCATTCTTTTTTAAGATACCTAAGTACAGGTGGCTACATTGCCAACAACACATAAAAGTTCAGATGCCACAAAAGTAAAAAATTGTTAGATTGCTGATTTCTCATTCTATGATGAATGGTGAGCATGGAAGTAAAAATTATATTCAAAAATGAAACTTAGTGGTAGTAATGTGATAATGGATGTGCCTTTTGCAGAAACAGAAATATCTCATGACACTTATTCTTGAATAATATTTTTATTTTTACTTCTATAGCAATTTTAAGACCCTGCTGCCCTTTTCAACAGCTTAAGTTGTACAGCAAAAATGGCTAAATGGATCTTTTAATATCTTTTGAGTTAATATATATGGCATGGCAAATGAAATGTATATAACTGTTGTGATGTGAGATTTTGCATATAACTTGATAAATGTTTTGTATGTCTTTATTTATAATTTAGGCAAACCAACGTAATTTAGTGGTACTTTGGTGAGAGGTATTCGTGTTTGAATTACGACTGTCTCTTTGTAATTTTACGACAGGATTTGGGGGATGTGTCTTAAACCAGTTTGATGAGTATTTCTTCGCTAAAGTCTTTTCTCCCATCCCCCACACAAAGCCAGGTTAGCTTAATATATGGTCTTGAGGCGGGGTTGGTAGGAGATAAGATGTTCTATTTCACCCATTGGTCTGAGGTATGGCTGTTTAGAATTGGCTTGTCTCAGAGGCCTTTAAGTACCATGATATCCTATTGGCTGTAGGGAGTTGGACAGAAAACCTATAAATTTGCTTGCTCAACCACATTCTCTCTCTCTAACCAACATATGATGAAGAAGCATCTCTCTTGCTAACCTGTGATTATGTAGAAGTATCTTTCTCTTGCTAACAACTGAAGGAGACAATCACACCATGAACTGAAAACAACACAATCAAGAGCACAGCTTCAGCCATTTTGAACAGACATGTGGTTGAAAGCTGAGCACCAATGATGCCTTAACTAGAGACATTTTAAGTAACTACAAGTCTGTGTGCCACCTGAATTACACATCACCATTTTATCAGGTTGTATGGTTGCCAGTATTCAAATGCACTTTGCATTTTGTTATTATTTATGAATATTATCAGTAATACATTATTTTATGTGTAATTTAACTCCTGCTTGTCTTTTTACTACATCTAATTGCCTGAGGTTATAGATGTAGAAGGGAAGGTGGGGATAAGTTATATACAGTGGTGAGTCTGTGAGATTAGGCATTCTAAGGCTACATATTAATAATACAATAGGGGAAAGTAGAGCAATATATATTACTCTACCAAGATAAAACAATGACTTATAGATGGATGATTTGGCTTATTGCAATACTGAGGTCTGCGGTGGGCTGGCACCCTGCCCGGAAATTGTTTCCTGTCTTGCGCCCTGTGTTGGCTGGGACTGGCTCCAGCCGACCCCCGTGAACCTGTAGTTAGGATATAGCGGGTTGGATAATGGATGGATGGAATACTGAGGTTGATTTAGGGTATAGAATGCAACTTTCTGCCAGAAGTTAATTTTTTTTTCCTTTCCCACTGGACACAACATATAGTTCTTTAACTTGCTTAATCTGATCAAAGGAGGCAGAGGATATCTTGACAGCATAGGACACAAATCAGGTAACATCCCAGAAATGGGTGCCATTCCATCACAGACACCATTTATGCACACAACTTAACATACACATCTTGAAACACTTTGAAAAATTATAAATGAACTTCAGCCAATACTAAATAATGATGGAATGCTAAAAGATGTATTCCCAGAACCACCCCGACTGGCATACAGACAACCACCTAACCTGCAGCAACTAATTGTCCGAAGCTCCCTGGGTAAACCAACAGATGATGGTACATTGTCCTGCCAAAAGAAAAGACGTAAAACCTGTGCTCACATTTATGAAACAGATTGTGTAGTGATACCACACTGCCGACTAGAACATCGCATAAAGGGATAATTTTCCTAAAGATCATTTAATGTGTTCTCCCTAATTCTGTGTATGAAATGTCCCGATACTGCACTCTATGTGGGAGAAACTGGACAAACACTCGGCCAGAGAATGAACATACACAGGTTCCACATTAAACATGGCAACAGAGATGTTCCTGTAGCAGCCCACTTCAATAGCCATGGAGACTGTGAGAGGGACTGTAAAGTCATGGGGCTTATGGACAGAACACAGTAAGAGAGAAAAGAATGGGAAGTTAAACTCATGCTAAAATTTAACACATCACAACATGGTTTAAATAGAGGCGAGAGTTTAATGGCCAGATATGAGGATTATTTACATCTCACGGACTGACTCAGACAACCTGACTACAGATCCACATTGTATGAAGAACTCATCGAAATCTTCAAGGTCTTGACTATACATTGTTACAGGTACATTGACTATACCTCTCCTGCTAAATGAATCTTAGCCTTAAGAGGTCTACCGTATATACTCACGTATATGTCGGGTCTTGAAATCCGAAAAATCCATCATAAAATCAGACCCCAACTAATGTGGCACTTACATTTTTTTACATCTTCTTGCCTCCTCCAATCTCACATCAGTTTCTCAAACACTTCAAATTTGGTTGCAGCCATGCAGTTACCAATTTCTATCGCTACTTTTAACGACATTTAATTTAAAACCAGCTTCATATTTTCTTCTGATCAAACACTCCATCATAGATAAGAGCTGCTCTTACGATAAAGGTGTATGAGGGTGTGAGATACAAAAAACACAAATTAGTGCAAACGTCGCTTCAGAATAGTTCGGATATTACAGTGTGGTCATGTAGGCACAATAGAGAGAGAGAGAGAGAGAGGTTAGGAGCACATGCTGATACAACGCATTGCCACACCCACATAGAAAAAAAAGGCAGTGTGCCCTGTGGTTACTCTCTCAGGTGGGTGTTAGCATATCATAATCTCTTGGACCAATAGTGTGAGTTTTCCACATTCAACTTATACAACCAACATTATAAAATACCAGAAATTATACAGTAAAATCAGGTCCCGACTTATCCGCAAGTATATACAGTATTTCATTTTTTACATCTAAGATGTCTCACTTAAAGGTTTTCCAATGCTATACCTGTCCTGGTGTCTACATAAACACATGGAATCTCAGTCTCTGTATTACGTCTTGCCTGAAGAAGGGGCCTGAATTGCCTTGAAAGCTTGCACATTGTAATCTTCCATTGCAATTTCTCATTACATCCATAATGGCTAACATGGTACAACACCCTAGTACTGCACACAACCTAACATACACAACTTTGGGATGTAAAGAAGTAAACTAGAGCTCCAGAAAAGTACAAACTTTTAGACAGCAATACACACATTGTCACGGTATTCAAATTCTGTTTTTTTTCTCAGTTAAGCAGCATAGAAAGATGTAAATGTTTTCTTAGTATACAAAGAAGCCTATTTGTTTACTTACAGGGGATTCAAAAACCCTGCTGCAAGTTTCATTGCTAGAGATAGAAAGTACAGTCATTTTACACCTGTTCTTAAGCCTTTACACTGGCTTTCTGTGTATTTTTAGGGTTGATTTTAAATTCTGCTTTCTAACATACAATATTCAGCTTTAAAGTTTTAAATGGCTAGGATCCTATTTACTTTTTAATGCTTACACACTGGAGTGCACCTAATGATTTGAGTATGTTGGTCTATTAAATGTTCTGAGACTAAATACAACTATCACGAGCGGCTAAAATACTGCAGGTGTTATTTCGGAAAAACACTTTCTTATTCCAGAATATATTGGTTTGATTACTACTGGTTATTTGACTGACTGTTGTCAGCAGTCAAGTTGAGTTTATGCAAATCAATTTTTCTGCACTGATGTTCAATGAACACACATGTATTTAATGCATTCGGATGTGCAGAGCTCAGTCTGCATACATTGAGGAATAGCGTAAGATGCAACATGAATAATGTGCACCAACCAGACGTAATCTAGCATGCAGAACGTATCTGAATGATATGGAGGTGCCGAACATACTTTCTTACTGATCCAGTAAAACTCTTGCCTAAATGTGTAGATTTTCTTTGTTTTTATTTTTGCCTGACAGGCAACACTCTCTGGAGACCACAACTGACAGATGCAATATCTGATTGATACAGACCTACTGTATTTACCTAGAGGCTGGGAGCATTCGCTGATTAGAGCACATTGCTGCACCCATCATATGATGAACAACCCCGATTGGGACTCAAGTGCCGCCATGCAACAGGTGACACCTCAGCACCACACTGGAACAGTATGAGGTTTTTTACAGTGGCTGGAGTGCCAACCCCTGGGTTTTCCCTGCAAGTTGGAGGACCTGTTTGCAGGGCTGGATGCAGGTTAACGGCATACCCAGGATGAAGCAATTGCAAGTATTTATTTGCTATTTGGACTTTGAGTCTTCACATCAAAATTTTGTCATTAGTACAAAAACATGAAAAAAGTTTAGACTTTTAGGTCTGCTAAACTTACATAGATGAAATGCATATGTTCCAAAAAGCAATATATTATTGACACTATACAGCTCCAGGTACCTCACTCCCAGATAATCAAAGCTTGAGCTGGGAAAGCTTTTTGTCGTTTCTGTGGCGGTGGGAGGTTGGGATAGTAGGCTGCTTGCGCTTATTGACACATTTATAAAACAAAAGACGCTGATGGAGAGGTGCGAACGGATCTAAGGTGGGCTGGGTTTAAGAGTTTTTTTAGTAGGCTTTGGTAATTCTAGTGTTAAGGGCCTCGTTCAAAGGCCCAACAGAGTAGAATCCCTTCTGACATTTATAGGATTCAAACCAGCAACATTACAGTTGCCCAGCGCAGATTCCCTACCCTCAGAACCACCACTTACCTAGCTACAAGTAAAACTGCTATGTAAATGAATAGATGTTCAATTGAATATTGCTTCGAGATACTTCAAGTACAGCAAAAAGAAGACGGTCTGGTGGATGAAGAGACTGTGCTATTCCCCCTTAGGTTATCTTTATTCCTTCTGCTCTGTGGGGATTATTTAACTGTCTATGTTGACATTAGCTTCATCCCGCTGTTCTACTCATATGGAGGTTCATAACTGGTTTGTGTATGTTCTTGTGGTGTGTGTCTGTCTGTTATCTTATCCAAGGATGTTTCATGCGTTGTGTATGTCTGAGGACAATCTTGAGTTCCCTGTGATGTGATGCTGACCTAAGTAAAATTGGATAAAAAAAAATCAGATTTTCAGCATTATGTTTTGTGTTTTTCTTATATGTCATTTCATCTTTTAATTTAGCTATACTGCATTTATAATACGTGAATGTCATACTGGTCTTCTAAATTAATGGGTGCGTTGCAAGAATAAGTTTATTTAAATTGAAATAAATTGACCCATGACCCTAATTTGAAATGAGTGGGTTTGAAAATGTTATGTTATGTTATGCTATTATATTTAAAGAATAACTTCTGAATAGACCCTGGTATATTTTTCCTCTTGGCTGTGTAGGTGTTTTACAGATTACTCCAATTTTCCTCCCAGTTCTCAAAGATTTCCATTTAAGAATAACTGACAAATAATCATATAAATGTGAGTTGGATGTGAGAGATGTGACCTGTGATAGACTGGCACCGTGTACAGATGTTGTCAAGGTGGGCTCTGACTATATGTGACTGTCAGTTGGATAAAAAAAGAAGGAGAATGAGAAAAAAGACAGTCATCAATATACAGTCTGGTACAGAGGGTTGTTAAAACCGCATCACCATTGAAGCCTAATGGATCAGGAATTTTGTTATAATCATTTTCCTTGAAAACATGAAATTAAACATTTTTCATTTTTCACAACACAAAACAACAGTGAGTAACAGATACAAAAATTATCATTTTTGAGTGAAGTATCACTTTAAACAGTAGATATTGATCTTTATGGGTTAACATAACATATGACTTACCAGGAGCAAACTGCGTTTAATTTTTTTTCCATGTTTCTTTCAAGCCTTTATTTAGGATTTTGTATGTATAATTATTGGTGTTTTAGGTGACCAAATCTATTTCTAATGTTTATTTTGCAATGAGAAGTCAAGAAATATGACCCCTTTTATTGGTTAACTAAAGAAATGACAATATGCAAGCTTTCGAGGCAGCTCTGGACCCTTCTTCAGGCAAGATGAAAGGGTTGATCATCTTTTCTGACACCATTTTGGTTTTTAATTAGGTCACTTTGTCAGTAGGGTTAGACTGGTCTAGCTGCACACCACTGGAGCTCGGAGCTCCTCTGAGTAGCCAATCGGAATTTGTGTTTATGTCACATGGTTTACATAGTGGAAAATCTGAGAAAGGTGTGACTACTGCCCATGGCACTATATGATAGTGTTGCTAGGTCAGAGATAGTCGTACTACATGACATGTCCATTAGAAGACACATCTGTTTGACAATGTAAGTATATTTAATGAGGATGAAGCAAGAGGTATGTCTTCAAAAAGATTCAAATGACTGCACATATCGTATTGCGTCACCGACATATAATCTAAAGGCCACTAACCATCCTAGTATGTGTGTCATTTGATTGGCTCCTCAATAGAGCCGAACTCTGAATGTCTACGTCTTGACAATATTGCATTTTGTAGGTTCTTTGCACACTGTTACTAGGGGGATTGCTCCTCTAGCATGCCACGTCCAAAGGTTGCAACCTATGATGTCATTGGGTCAACAGTATAAAGGTCAGCACAACTGGTTATCTGAGATTGTGGATAAGAAAGTGTTGGTGTGTGTTTTGTTTCATTTTTGACCTTAAATAACACACCTCTGAGTTTCATTTTTCTGACCATGATTTAGTTGGGTTTGGTGAAGGACAGAGATGATTTTGGGCTTAAACGTTGACTCTTATCCTTGTCCTTTCATAAATTACCCATCATGCATAACAATAGCAATATACTAAAATAACATGTATCAGAGAAGAACAAGTTGTGAATTTTATTTCATTCTTTTCTTTAGTTATGGCTTCAGTTTTCCTGACTATTCTTTCTGATAATCACCTTAAACTTGGCACTCAGTTATTTGTCATTTTAGCAATGACTCCAGTCTGTTTGATGACATGTTTGCATCCCCTGGTCATTTTCCTCTCAGCTACAAAGCAGGATCTGGCCTTGGATGGGACATCAGCCCATATATACTCAAAATGTAACACATAACATTAGATTGTGAAATTGTTTAATCTAACTCAGGGTTTGGGGTTAGGGTGGTGACTGTCCTGGCATCATCAGCAGGAAGGCGGGAATTAGCAACTTCAAGAACGCCAGTCCATCATTTACCCATGACAGGCCAGTGCAGAGTGCCCAAAATAAGGTGACACTCACATCTTTGGCAAAAGAAAGAAAAAACAGGAGCAGACATGGGGAGCATGTGGAGACCTGAGATGAGCAGAGAATGTCTGGGATTTGAATCTCTTCTCCTGAAGCTGGGAGAGTGCAGCACTAAACACTCCACCAACATGTCACCTTCCTAAGTACAACAACACTGTGGAGCATCACAAGTTAATTTATGAATTAAAACAAATAAGAGTTTTTCTTTTTTCCCAGAACTAATCCCTGCAGTTTTTGTTTAGACCACCACCCTATCACATGTGTGGGGATGCAGAGCATAATAATACTTTTAAAATGTAAGTATGCTATATGAGAATAATCCTAATAATAACAGATGCCTTTAAATTTGATCAACCCAATGTAATAAAAATTTAAATTAAAAAAAGTCAAACACACCTCCTTTAGCAAATGCATACTAATCCGTTTTTTTATACCTCCTTCTGATTTAAACAAACAGACATGTTTTCAAGGTGAAGACGCTTGACATTCTTTTGAAATAATTTAGAGTGCTGGTCGCTGATGAAAATAAAACACATAAAAAAAGCAAAGAAGAATATTTCGATTCATTTATCAATAATTGCATAAACACTTGCAATGGAAATGTTACTTTTAACCTTGGTAGCATTTCTTTCTCCTGTTGACTGTGCTCGCACATCTCCTACATCTATTTCTGTTTAAAGAGCGTTAGTTTAATATGAGGGAATGGCACAGGCGGGGAGTTTAATTTAGCAATCACGGATCTGCTGCATTGCTCCTAGGTATTGTACTTTCTGCAAACCCTTAGATCACTATTCTTCTGAAACTTTGTGCTTTTTTCACAGTACACTGTTAAAAATAATGTTTTTTTAATGGCACTATACTGTATGGTTCTTTAATGGATTGTGTGTCCTCATAGGCGGAGCTGTGGCTCTGAGGCTAGGGATCTGCACTGGCAATCGGAAGGTTGCCGGTTTGGATCCCGTAAATGCCAAAAAGGGACTCTGCTTTGTTGGGCCCTTGAGCAAGGCCCTTAACCTGCAATTGCTGAGTGCTTTGACTAGTGAGAATATATATATATATATATATATACAGTACAGGCCAAAAGTTTGGACACACCTCCTCATTCAATGTGTTTTCTTTATTTTCATGACCATTTACATTGGAAGATTCTCACTGAAGGCATCAAAACTATGAATGAACACATGTGGAGTTATGTACTTAACAAAAAAAGGTGAAATAACTGAAAACATGTTTTATATTATAGTTTCTTCAAAATAGCCACCCTTTGGCCTGATTACTGCTTTGCACACTCTTGGCATTGTCTCGATGAGCTTCAACAGGTAGTCACCTGAAATGGTTTTCACTTCACAGGTGTGCCTTATCAGGGTTATTTAGTGGAATTTCTTGATTTATCAATGGGGTTGGGACCAGCAGTTGTGTTGTGCAGAAGTCAGGTTAGTTGGACGATCATTTATTTTTCAACAGGACAATGACCCCAAACACACCTCCAGGCTGTGTAAGGGCTATTTGACCAAGAAGGAGAGTGATGGAGTGCTGTAAATGGTCATGAAAATAAAGAAAACGCATTGAATGAGGAGGTGTGTCCAAACTTTTGGCCAGTACTATATATATATATATACAGTATATATATATATATATATATATATATATATATATATATATATATATATATATATATATATATAATATATATATACACACACAGTATATACCAATAAAAGGCAAAGCCCTCACTGACTGACTGACTGACTCAATGACTGACTCACTCACTAATCACTAATTCTATGGCAAGCCAAATTAACATTTAGAGATATCTCAAAATGAATTTTGGATATCTTAAAATGTAATTTACTTTTTAAGATATCTGAAACTCGCTTTGAGATATCTTAAAATAATTTCCTTTACATTTTAAGATATCTGCAATACATTTTGAGATATCTCAATGTATTTCAAGATATCTCAAATACAGTTTCAGATATCTCAAAATAATTGTGTCTGCATTTCAAGATATCTCAAATGAATTTTCAGATATCTTAAATTGACCTTTCATGCATTTTAAGATATCTTAAATGCATTTCAAGATATCTCAAAATCATTTCCTGTAAAATTGCCTATTATTTCAATGGGACTACTTGTTTATTATAAGATATCTTAAAATGTATTTGAGATATCTTGAAATGTGCAGGAAGTCATTTTAAGATATCTTGAAATGTATTTGAGATATCTGAAAATGGACATGAAGCTGTTTTATGATATCTGGAAATGTATTTGAGATATCTTAAATTGTATTGTAGATATCTGAAAATGCTATTGAGATATCTTGAAATAATTGAGTGTCCTTTTAAAGATATCTTAAAATGCATTTTAGATATCTTGAAATACAATTTGAGATATCTTGAAATACATTGTTAGATATCTGAAATGGAGCAGAGACCCATTTTAAGATATCATGAAATTAATTTTAGATATCTAAAATGTATTTCAGATATCTGAAAAAAAAAGAATTTTAAGATATCTTGAATGCTTTTTAAGATATCTAAATTATATTTCGAGATATCTCAAAATAACTTCCTTCTCATTTTAAGATATCCCAAATTCATTTTGTGATATCTGAAATGCATTTTCAGATATCTTAAAATGACTTCCTGCACATTTCAAGATATCTCAAATACATTTCAAGATATCTTAAAATAACTTCCTGTGTATTTCAAGATATCTCAAATTCATTTTGAGATATCTCGAAATAGACAGGAAGTCCCATTGAAAGAATAGGAAATGTTACAGGAAGTGATTTTGAGATATCTCAAAATGTATTTGAGATATCTTGAAATGCACAGGAAGTCATTTTAAGATATCTCGAAATGTATTTGCGATATCTCAAAATGCACAGGAATGTATTTCAAGATATCTCGAATTGCATTTAAGATATCTTAAAATGCATTTCAGATATTTCAAAATGTACAGCATATCATTTCAAGATATCTTGAAATCTATTTAAGATATCATAAAATGCTTTTTAGATATCTTAAAATAGATGCATTTTTAGATATCTGTAAGTCAATTTGAGATATCTAAAATGCATTTCCAGATATCTTAAAATCCATTTTGAGATATCTCTAAATGTTAATTCGGCTTGCCATACTAATTCTCCAACTTCCCGTATAGGTAGAAGGCTGAAATTTGGCAGGCTCATTCCTTACAGCTTACTTACAAAAGCTGGGCAGGTTTCATTTCGAAATTCTACGTGTAATGGTCATAACTGGAAACTATTTTCGTCCATATACTGTAATAGACTGCAGCTCGATGGCCGTGGGAGCTGGAGTTGTGTCTCGCATCATCACGCCTCCCACGTAATTAAGTGCCTGCCCATATAAGGTAAATATTCGTGGGTCAAGGACTGTGCTTAGCATATTCATAAGTAAAAATATCTGAATCACAAACTGATGTTAATTATATTTTGTCCATGAATACTTATTAAATAATTCCAAATAGTCTGTCCGCTTCCTTTCATAGCTTTTCCGATGGTTGTGCTGCTTCCAGGCATGTATTTTCGTATTAAAGCATTTAACCAATCACATTTCAGCCATCATTTGTTGCCAGGCACAGAGGCCTTCACAATCCGTTGTGCAGGCACTCTAACACAGAATAAATGTTGATTAACCTGTTGCTTCAACCAATCAAATTTTGAGTTGGTGTCAGTAGGGCCCTCTAGCAGGCGTACGGCAACATCACCGTATTCAGACACATTGATTGGATAGAAGCCGATATAAGGAACTCAACGAGGCCACTGAACGCACTGCAAGCGCTCCGAGCGCAAGATCCTCGCTCGCACTACGGCCAACTCCATGGCAGGATTCTGGACAATATTATTTTCCAGACACAGACCACATTTCAAGACCATGAAAACCTGATATTTGTCACACTCCTCGAGCCCCAGAAGTTTCGGGAATACAAGAAAAATTTCCCGCATGCAGCCTTCCCCAGTGTAACACAAAAGCCACGGAGCGGTTTTTCTGATCTGTCTCGGCTAAAAAACAGAACTGACTGTAATGTATGCCATGGATGATTTTGCAGGAAAATCTCCCACTGATCTCTTTGACTTCCTTCATCAGAAAAATCTGAATGAGAGCATTGGGCAGCTGTACACATTGGTATATTTGGCAGTGAGCATTCCCTTGTACACTGCTTCTGTTGAGCGGACATTTACAGCCCTAAAGCGAATTAAAACTCATGCCAGAAATACGACAGGGCAGGTTCGACTTTCAGCATTAGCTTCGATGGCGATAGAAAGGGACTTTTTGATGGAACTGAAGCGCACGGATAATCTGTACGACAGAGTAATTGAACTGTTTTTGAGGAAAGAGAGGAGGATAGATTTTGTTTACAAATAATCTGAATTTTTGGTAAGTAAAATGTTGCGATTTTCCTAAATAGAATTGCAAGTTTATGAGTTATTATTGATGTTTTTTATGTGTGTTGTGGCTGTGGCTGCAGTAGAAAGGAACTTGTTCACCCCTGGTTTGTCTATTCAATAAAGGCATTTATTGGGGCTACAGGAGTTATCTATCTGAGATGCAGTGGCTCTTTAGACTGTATTTCTGCATATTAAGATGGTTTTTATAACCATAAATAAATTTTGAGGGGTGGGTTGATTCAGACGGAGCACTACTGAAGGCCTAGGTGTGAGATGCACGGTCCGCCAATGGACCAGATGATACGTAAATTTGATGAACATTACAACCCGAAAATAAACGAAACTATAGAAAGGTTCAGATTATACTTCTCCCAGTGTGTCTCTCTAAATCCTCCGTGTGAGAACATTATCATAAGGCTTAACAATCTTATTGTTACACCTTCTACGTGCACCAAACTGTCCTTATTACGAAGTCTTCCTTGCTTTACCACTGGCTGCTTCTTTCCATTCACCTTCCTAGCTCTTTATTCCTTCTCACTTTTCAGTTCCTTCAATGTCTTCTCCCTTTTCGTTCAAAATGCGCGCCTCCTTGCCTTTTTTCAGTCAGCTCCCCTTACGTCACACCATGGTATGTTTAGCACAAGTTAATACTGGGAATGCCTGTTAAACATCTTACATTCACGAGTAGCGATTTGCGTGGTGAACACTTCGATGAATGAGACCTGTTATGTTTACAATGTTTGATAAACACGGAATGTAACTTGAACACAACATGTCCTCCAAATACGAACCTGATTGAAAGAAATAATGATAATCAAATCCTTGATGACAGCAACACTCATAACAGTCACAAAACAATTACATTGACAATCAGGTTATGTTATTATTTAAATGTTTCCTTTTCTTTTTCATAACTTCTTTAACACACTATTTCTCCTGCGAAGCGTAGGTATTTTGCTGGTATATATATATATATATATATATATATATATATATATATATATATATATATATATATATATATATATATATATATATATAAATGCAAAGAATTATTATTGCTTGATAAAAGAATTATTATTGCTTGATAAAACACCATTTCATTCTGAGAAGGGCTCTTTGCATATGAAGTTGGTTCTTTAAGCTTTGAAAAAAAAAAATCTTTAATAAACTACCTAGAAGCACAATAAAAGATTAAGAAAAACTCAACCAGAGTCATTATTATTTTACAAATCCGTTACCACAGATTTGTGAAATGCTAATGGGTCATGATTATTAAAGGACTCACATGTTTTCTTAATCTGTTAGTGTCCTACTAGGTAGCCTACTATATATTAAAGATTTTGTGTTTTTTCTACATATTAGGAAGTTTTTCAAAGCACAAAAAATCTTCTTCATATGCAAAGAAGCCGTCCCAGAATGAAATGGTGGTTCGTCAAGCAATAGTTCTATGAGGAACAAAACAACTCAGTAAAAAATCATAAATTGCTATTCAAGAATCATTTTTTTAAGTGTGCATATAGCTCCCAAAATTAAAGGACGATGTATCATTAATTCTGAATGTGAACGGGATATGGCAGAAGGCACTAACTCTTTTTCTAGATTTCCTGCAGACTATTCATGGGAAGTTCCACCTGGCCTTGTTGACTTCACTTCCGGGTCCAAATCTATAGAGGAAGGCCTTGCTGGCTCCAGTCCCCTTGATGTCACGTCCGGGCTCAAGCCTATGGCTGAAGATCTTTCCAATCCCGGCACCTTTGATGTCACTTCCTACTCTGACCTTTAAAAGCCTCCACCTTTTTCCTGTTCCCTCAGTTCTGTTTTGGACTCCATTTCATGCACATCAGTGCTATCATTTATTTGAAACTTTGCAGCCAGGAAACCAATTATACGGGTGGCTGTACCAAAGCTTCTTGATGAGTTTGAGTCGTTTTTGTGATATTAGTGTAGTCGACAGGATGGTTGGATCCCTGAGGAGAAAGGGACAGGACCTGCAACGTACCCAGGAGGAAACAGAAGTGGGATGCTCCGGCGAAGGGGGTTTATTATGCTCTGTCGGAGGTGAAAAAGAGTCAGTGCACTCTGCCACATCCCGGTCAGATTCGGAATTGCCCTCACTCAAGCCCTTTAGCTGCCTCCCATGCGCACGTGTGTGATACTCCTCACTCTGGTAAGGGCCTGTGATAAAAACCCTCCAGATTAGAAAAGATAAGGTTGATAATATGATATGCTTGAAGAGCTATATGATACCAGATAACGAAGATACAAAATGATCCACTTGATTTTATGCCGTGTGGACTATGGCCGGCAGCTTATCTTGGCCAATACCCCCAAACCGCCAGAGAGAGCCCTCCCTGTGACGTGGAGATGCCCCGAATTCCAGCAGGGCATCATGGACTATGGAGTTTTAATGCACAGCCCTGCTGGATAACGTCGGAGCCGCCAGGGGACGCTGCAGGGAGGCACAGAGACGTTTATTTTCCATATAGCCCGGAAGTACGTCCATGTCATGAGGACAGAAGAAATAAAGTACTTCCGGGCTGACAAAGAAAAGGTGTTTTCACCTGATCATGGACTATAAAAGACTGTGGAAGATCCCAGATGGGCGAGTTGAGTCGGGTGGCAGGGTGACAACACGTCTGGAAGTGGAGGATTGTATTGATTATTGTATTATTGAGTATTGTTTATGAGTATAGTGGAGTGGAGGGTGCTTTGTGCACATTATTGTCTGAATAAATTCATAATTTGGACTTTTATCTGGTGTCTGGCGTCTGATCTGAGGGTTCAAGGGGACGACAGTGCCCCCTATCTGTCACAGCTGTAAGAGATCAAAAAGTTTGTAGGCTAACTGGAACCATATCCCAGATGGGATACCTACTGGGAAAAATCTGGAAATAAAGAAAGAGAATTAGAAGACTCCTGGATGATCGAATATTATATCCCAATTCTCCATGACAGCAGATGTCAGCAGGATAACGCAACTGCGTCAAACAGTAAGCCATGGATCACTAAAGAGGTTAAAGCATTACTATTGGAAAAGCAACATGCACATCAAGAAAATAAGACAGAAGATAAGCGAATTTTACAGCAAAGGATTAACAGGTTAATTAAACAAAATAAAAAGATGTATGGGGAAAAAATCAAGAGGTGATTTAATGATAACAATCCAAAGCAGGTCTGCAAGGGACTAAAAACAATTACAGGACTGGGCACTAAAAAGAATGTGAATTTTACAGCTGACAAAGACCACAAGCTTTTAGCAGATGAACTGAATAACTTTTTTTGCCAGATTTGAAACAAGTGATTTCAGCACCCAAAATACAGAAATAAAGGAGATGCTTTATAAAAACACCAGGAATTCTGCTGTAATGGGGTTCAGTTTAACTGAAGTGGAGAAAGGCTTGCGGCAGGCCAACACAAACAGTGCAGTGGGACCAGACGGCATATCAGGTCGGCTCTTAAAGTCTTGCTCTAAGCAGCTCTCTCCAGTTTTTCATTTGCTTTTTAACTGGTCTCTGACCTGTGGTATTGTACCTAATCTGTGGAAACAATCAATCATTACCCCTGCATCTAAGGTTTCTAGGCCAAGCTGTTTAAATGACTACAGACCAGTGGCACTTACATCTATTCCAATAAATGCTTTGAACATTTGGTGAAAAACATTTTAATGACAGAGACAAAGTCTTTTCAAGACAACAATCAATTTGTTTATTGTGCAAACAGAAGTGTGGAAGATGCCCTGCTTGTTATCTTACATCAAATCTACACCTTTCTTGATCAGCCTGGTTCATAAGTCAGAGCACTATTTTTGGATATTTCGTTCAATACTATACAGCAGGGGTGCCCACACTTTTTCGGCTTGCGAGCTACTTTTAAAATGACCATGTCGAAATGATCTACCTACATTAAAATTTTTTATATATATATATATATATATATATATATATATATATATATATATATATATATATATTGTGGCACCGACGCCCAGGAGGACCAGAGGAGGGCTTGTACCTGCTCCAGACCACAAGGGGGCGTCCGTCCTGGTTACGCTGGTGGCCTCGGGTAGAGGGCATGGAAGCCCAGCCCTGTAGGGGCCCGTGGTCACCGCCAGGCGGCGCCCCACTTGCAGACCATCATCTGCCATATCCGGCCGAGGCAGGAGCCCGGCCGGGACGCCCAGGAGGACCGGAGGAGGGCCTGTACCTCCACCAGACCACGAGGGGTGCCCGCCCTGGTTACGTTGGTGGCCTCGGGTAGGGGGCATGGAAGCCCAGTCCTGTAGCGGCCCGTGGCCAGCGCCCCGCTGCCTGAACAGCCCTGGAGCCCAGCACTTCCGCCACACCAGGAAGTGCTGGGGGGAAGATGAGGGGACACCCGGATGGCTTCCGGGTGCACAGCCGGCACTTCCGCCACACAAGGGCGTGTCTGCGGAGGAGTGCCGGGAAGCAGCTGGAGCCCATCCGGGTTCCCATAGGGGCCGCCTCCCTCCAGTCATTGGCGAGTCGGAGGAAGCAATACGGAGCTGGAGTGAGGACTGGAGGCGGCCAGGAAAGAAAAGCAAAAGGACTGTGTGGCCTGGACTTTGGGGGATCGGTGCTGGAGGCACTGGGGTGTGATTGCACGGTAATCTTGTAAATATTAGTGTAAATAAACGGTGTGTGGTGAAATTATGATTTCCATCTGTCTGTGTCCGGGCCAGTGTTCACAATATATATATATATATATATATATATATATATATATATATATATATATATATATACTGAAGATACCTTACACATAAAATATATGTTGTCATACCTTGCATAACTGACTTTATGGCACAATAACAATTCAATACATTTATGGTCACTACAGTATTTGGATTTAATAATCGTCATGTGGGAAAAGGCTGACTCGCATAAATAAGTAGAGCCGAATAATGCAGTCAAGGAGCTTTTGAATTCAGCCGAGTGAAAATGATGACTGTCCGATTAACTGCATTTTAGTTCCCTCTCCTTTCTCTTTCTCAGATCGCTGGAAGGAAGTCACTTTCGTAGTTTTATGAACAGTTCAAAAGTGCCTTTCCAAATTTTCCTTCTTTGGAATAGCAATGATAGATTGACAGATCAGACAAACGCACTTCGATTGTGACATTGTGAGAGAAAAAAATCCTCTTCCAATTCCACATCCAGCCCATACCCTCCCCAAACATTTTTTTTTAAATCTCTTCTGTATTCGATATAAATTGGAAGGCTAACTAAATCACAGCCAGAGTTTTGCAGTAGCTCGCGCGTTTGATTGTGCGTGCGGGATGATCAGCTTGTTAGAAGAAAGATGATCTCAGACTGGCCACCCTGTATGTCAATCAAGTGGCAAACGCCATAGGGAAGATATATGATAGACTAACGTTTTAAAAAAAAATTTTTTTTGAAAGCAATGCGATCTACCTGCACTACCTTTGCGATCTACCGGTTGATCGCGATCAACACATTGGGCACCCCTGCTATACAGCCTCATGTACTGACTGGGAAATTGAACAGTATGAATGTAAACCCATTTATTATACTATGGATTCAGAACTTTCTTTTAAACCGTTCACAGACAGTTAAAGTTCAGGACACTTTTTCAATAGTCATTCATTCAAACACAGGAAGTCCGCAGGGGTGTGCCTTATCACCATTACTGTTTACTCTGTACATAAGTGACCTGAGACAGAACAATGGCCACTGCTCTATTATCAAGTATGCAGATGACACCATGATCATAGGACGCATATCTGAGGAGGATGAAAGCCACTATCTAATCAAGTGGACTGGATGGTAAACTGGTGCAATAAAAACTCTCTCACTCTGAATGTAAAAATGACCAAAGAAATGATATTTGATTTTAAGAGACAGAAATCTGTATGTTCACCTATTGTAGTTCTGGGAGAGGAGGTAGAAATAGTGACTGAATATAAATACTTAGGAACTTACCTAGATAACAATCTTAACTGGAATACAAACACAAAAAAAAATTATTCTCTAAATGCAACCAGCGCTTATTTCTCCTCCATAAACTCAAACTATTTTAAGTAGACAAGGACCTCATGTTGTCCTTCTATCACAGTCTGATCCAGTCTGTGATCACTTTCAGTTTCATTGCCTGGTTTAATAGTCTGACAAACCAAAACTCAAAAAAGCTCCAGCAGATTACAAAGTATGCAGCTAAAGTTATTGGGGCTGATGTAGATGATTTGACTAGTGTGTCAGAGGGCAACGTTAAAGAAACTGGAAATCATCTCAACTGATGGCAGACACCCATTACATGTAGAACTAAAGTTCAGTAAATCAGGAAGGATAGTCGCTTTGAAAACCCACACAAATCACTCCAGAAACTCCTTTCTTCCTAGTGCCATACGACTTTTCAACAAGAAATATCGGAGATAATGATTAAGGTTTTGATATATATCCTGTAACCTTTTTTTGTTTTGGTGTAAATATGTATTATCTACCTGCCTTACCTTAACCTTTCTTGTTTCTATTTGTCTGTTTTATTTCATTCTGTCCTTAGATGCAACTGAGAAGGCAAATTTCATGTTTTCTTCTGTAAACATGACTAAATAAAGAAACCTTAAATCTTAAAACCTTAAACCTTAAACCATACAACCTAAACAATTTCAAAAGCTGTGCTAGCCGACACACATGGTGTGCTCTTCCTCCTTCCTGGTTTAATGCAGTGGTTTTCAACCTGTGAGGCGGGCCCCCCTAAGGGGCGCAAAGTAACAAAAAAGGGGGGCGCAAAGATGTGAAAAAAAGAAAACAAGAATCAAAAATATGAAAAAAACCTCTGTTGAAACTAAAACAAATTAACTTAAACTACATTCTGATACTAGAACAATAAATATAGAGTTAAAAGTAAAAGTTAAGAGATAAAAGTCAAGTAGGTATAACAAAATATGCATCTACATTTCAAATAAATGTTAGGGGGGTGCGATTAAAACTGTTATTAAAACTCGGGTCACAAATACTTAAAGGCTGAGAAACGCTGTTCTAATTGACTTATACTTTCACTTTAAGGTGAAGGGTAATCTTTTAAAACTTGTCAGGGCCAAATTGAACACCCCTAGTCCACTCCCTGTCCAATATCACTCTGACAGACCGTATCAGTACATGATCACAAGATGTGCATGCATGAAGATACTCAATAGTTCGAGGGGGTTGCTGCAATGCATGTGGAACGTCCAGAAAATGCCCAATTTACCATTTAAGGTTCTGACCTTTTCATCTTGCTAGACTGCACTTTATTACACTGGTGAGTTTACCTTTTGCTAGATTAGCCTACAGTGTGCTCTCTCTGCTTGCTCTTACTCTTTTATGTTGCTAATTTTAAGGTTAGGGGTAAGGTTAGAGATTAGGGTTAGGTGTTAGGGATGTAGAAAAAGTGTAGATAGATAGATAGATAGATAGATAGATAGATAGATAGATAGATAGATAGATAGATAGATAGATAGATAGATAGATAGATACTTTATTAATCCCAAGGGGAAATTCACATAATCCAGCAGCAGTATACTGATACAAAGAAACAATATTAAATTAAATAGTAATAAAAATGAAAAGAATTAAAATAAAATTAATGTTAGTATTTACTCCCCCGGGTGGAATTGAAAAGTCGCATAGTGTGGGGGAGGAACGATCTCCTCAGTCTGTCAGTGGAGCAGGACAGTGACAAAGTCTGTCACTGAAGCTACTCCTCTGTCTGGAGATGACACTGTTCAGTGGATGCAGTGGATTCTTCATGATTGACAGGAGTTTGCTTAGTGCCCGTCGCTCTGCCACAGATGTTAAACTGTCTAACTTTAATCCTACAATGGAGCCTGCCTTCTTAACAAGTTTGTCCAGGCGTGAGGCATCTTTCATCTTTATGCTGCCACCCCAGCACACCACCGCGTAGAAGAGGGCACTCGCCACAACCGTCTGGTAGAACATCTGCAGCATCTTACTGCAGATGTTGAAGGATGCCAACCTTCTCAGAAAGTATATTCTGCTCTGAGCTTTCTTACATAGAGCATCAGTATTGGCAGTCCAGTCCAATTTGTCATCCAGCTGCACTCCCAGATATTTATAGGTATGCACCCTCTGCACACAGTCACCTCTGATGATCACAGGGTCCATGAGGGGCCTGGGCCTCCTAAAATCCACCACCAGCTCCTTGGTCTTGCTGGTGTTAAGGTGTAAGTGGTAAAAGTGTAAAATAAAACATAAAGAACTTATTGTTAGGGCGGCACAGTGGTGCAGTGGTAGCACTGATGCCTTGCAGTAAGGAGGCCTGGGTTCGCTTCCCGGGTCCTCCCTGCGTGAAGTTTGTATGTTCTCCCCGTGTCTGTGTGGGTTTCCTCCGGGTGCTCCAGTTTCCACCCACAGTCCAAAGACATGCAGGTTAGGTGCATTGGTGATCCTAAATTGTCCCTAGTGTGTGCTTGGTGAGTGTGTGTGTGTGTTCCCTGCCCGGGGTTTGTTCCTGCCTTGTGCCCTGTGTTAGCTGGGATTGTGTTAGGATTCAGCAGGTTGGATAATGGATGGAACTTATTGTTTGAAATGTCATAAGAATTTGTCTACATTCCTTCTTAGAGAATATGAAATGCAACATAATAAAGGTGCATTCATCTATTACCCTTAAATTTGGCTTTTTGACACTGATTGACAAGTGAAAACAGATCACTGCAATGTGATCTGAATTAATGACAAAAATATGATAAAAAATATTTGATTGCATAAGTATTCATCCCCTTGAAGTCAGTATTTAGTTGATTCTCCTCTGGTAGACATCACAGATGTCTCTCTCTGTCAGCTTTTCCCATCTAGACACTGACATTGTTCCCCATTCTTCTTTGCACAACTCCTCAAGTTCTATCAGGTTGTATGGGGTTGGTGAGTGAACAGAATTTTTCAAGACCAGCCACAAACCGGATTGAGATCTGAACTGTGACTTTGCCACTTTAGGACATTGACATTGTTGTTTGAAGCCATTCCTGTGCTGCTTTGACTCTATGCTTGGGGTCATCGTCTTGCTGAAAAACCAAATCTTCTCCCAAGATGTAGGTTTCTTGCAGAGTGCATCGGGTTGTCCAAGTGAGTATTTAGTAAATGCATCATTGGCAGCCATGGTAGCATTGAGTCCATGTGGACTATTCTCTCTATCAGCTTTGCACACCTTGAAGGGGTTAATATTTGTTGCGGGCTCTGCACAAGGTTCTTGTGACCCTTTGCAAAAATTATATGGTTAAAGTGGGTTCCAAAAACAGCATGATGAATAGAAAGTTTTACCTAATAAGCTTTATCTCTAAATTTAAGAAAACAGAAGCCACTCAGCGGAAATAAGACTATCTACGGTAACAAAGATTTGTGGGCACATCTAATCTCTGAGTCTTTATTGAATGTAAAAATGAAAGTCAATTAATTGCACACAATGTCCAGAATGTAATTAATCCTTATGATTGTTATTGTACTGTCAGTTATATCAGATATGAAAGAGCAAATATAAGATTAGCTTCCAGATATATACTGAATTAATTATAGCCAACATACAGTATCAGAAATAGCATCTTAAAATTACTTTGTTAAACTTCTCTGCATGAGGTTAAAGGCACACAAAAACTCATCAATTAGGAAACACAAATTCTAATCTTAATAATTCTGGGTTACACTACAATTCTGCACTCTGTGATGGTCTAAAGAGAATAAAATCATTTTCTTTATATATGACCTGCTATATCTTATGCAGTGTATACACCTGAAGACTTTGTATTTTATTTAATTACAATGTAAATGGAGCCACACAGTGGCGCAGTGGTAGCACTGCTTGCCAAGCAGTGAGGAGAACCAGTGAGGAGGAGTTTGCATGTTCTCCCCGTGTCTGCGTAGGTTTCCTCCCACAGTCCAAAGACATAAAGACATGCAGGTTAGGTGCATTGGCGATCCTTGATTGTACCTTGTGTGTGCTTGGTGTGTGGGTGTGTGTGTGCCCTGCAGTGGGCTGGCACCCTGCCCGGGGTTTGTTCCTGCCTTGCGCCCTGTGTTGGCTGGTATTGGCTCCAGCAGACCCCCGTGAACCTGTGTTAGGATATAGTGGCTTGGAGAATGACTGACTGACTGACAATATAAATGCAGCCCATCACAGAAGCCTTTATGCCAGCAAACTATACCTGGCAGTGTAGCTTTGCATTGTGCTCTGCTAGACCAGGCAATGCCAAAGTGAAGTTAACCATATATAGTGGATAAAGAAAAGTATTAAGACACTTTTATTTTCTGCACACTTTATTGTGTTGTAGATTTATTTTTAAAAGTATAACTGTGACATTTTTGCCCAATGATCTACACTTAATAATCCATAATAATAAAGTAAAAAAATGTTTTCAGAAAGATTTGCAAATTTATTAAAAATCAAAAACTGTAGCCCCTTATTCACATAAGTGTTCAGACCTTTAATTCAGTGGTTTGCAGAAGTTCCTTTGGCAGCAATTACAGCTTTGAGTGTTCGTGGGTAGGTCTCTCCATGCTTTGCACACATCGATTTGGGCAATTTCCTTCTGGCTGGTCCTCTAAATCTCTTAGTTTGGAAGGGAAGCATCGGCAAACTACCTTCTTCAGGTCTATCCATACCGGTTCTGTGGGTTTAAGTGTGAGCTCTGCCCAAACCACACAAGTATAGTCAGAGACTTGTCCCAAAGCCACTAGGGTGTTGCCTTAGCTGTATGTGCCTCAGGTCGTCGTCATGATGAAAATGGTACTGTTGTGCCTCTCTGTGGTCATGTGCACTCTGGAAGCAGGTCTTCAAGGACCTCTCTGTATTTAGTTTTATTCATCCATCCCTCAAGTCTTACCACTGTCTCTGTTCTGCCATTGAGCAGCAGCCCCATAGCTCGATGCTGCCATCACCATGATGACCCAAGGGATGGTGTTAGGCAGATGATGAGCAGTGCCTAGTCTTTGCTTGGGTTTTCGGGGAAACAGCTTAAATTCTGTCTTATCACACCAGAGAACATTTTTCCCCATGCTCTCAGAGTGAATGAAATGCCATTTAGTAAACTCACCAAACACTGTTATAAGTGCCCGACTAATGCAGTGCTGCTGAGATGGCCACGCTTCTGACTGGTTCTCCCGTCTCAGGAAAGGACTTCTGAAGCTCTGTTAGAGAGACAATTGGGTTCTTGGTCACCTCCCTGACCAAAGCCCTTCGTGCACAGTTCCTCAGTTTGGTCAGATGGCCAACTCTAGGAAGAGTCCTGGTGGTTCCAAACATCTTCCATTTCATAGTTATTGAGACCACTATGGCTTTGGAAATGGTTTTATCCTCTTGCCCTGATCTATGCCTCACCACAATTTAATTGTGGAGGTCTACAGAGAGTTCCTTGGACGTTAGGGTTTGCTTTTCGGCATGTCATGCAGTGTGAATTGCAGAACCTTATATATGTCACTTTTCAAATTATGTCCAATCAGTTGAGTTTGCCACAGGTACACTCCAGTCAAATTCTGGCCACATCTCAAACAGAAGTAAAGCAAATAGGACGTACCTGAGCACAAGTTGGAGTACCACAGCAATGGGTCTGAATACTCGTGGGAAAGAGAGATTTTAAATTTTTTGATTTTTAACAAACTTGCAAACATTTCAGAAAACAAGTTTTTTTTTTTATCTTGCCATTATTGTCATTTATTGAGTGTAGATCGATGAGCAAAAATGGCATATTCATCCATTTAAAATGATATCTAGACCACAATAAAGTGTGAATTTTGTTTTTATCATTTAGTTTGACTTGATTATATGGAATGTTTTTGCTTCTAATTAAAATCAATAAACACATTTAAAAAAATAAATTAAATCTACAACACAATAAAGGCTTGCAGGAAGGGAAGGGTACTCAGTACTTTCTAAATCCACTGTATGAATGGGCACGTTGGGCAGTTGCCCAGGGGCCCCATGCTAATCTATATAAGTTGTGACTTGCTGAGTGGTTGTGTAGGTAGGAGTCCCAGTGCGCTGCATTGATCTTAAGACGGCCCTGTGACTGTACGTGTCTTTAGGGAGGGTATTTTTTATAGAAAGAAACATTTCTGACTACTCGTTTTTGAGATTGTATAGTTTTTTGAAAATCATATCTTTTTTGTTAGTATTTTTGGTGGTACCACAATGTCATATTATTTTGTTAATGGGCACTGTCATGTTAGAAGTCTCGTCATTACGAGGACACTCCAGATACCAAAGGGCTGTGGTTTCAAATGTCATTGACACAATGTCTTAAATACTGATGTGACAGGCCATTAACCATTTATGATTAAGGATACAAACCAAGCGCGTTTTGTCCATTTTTTTTTTTTTCGAATTCTGGATTCTGAGATGTTTCTCTTTCCCCTTTGACTGTTTCTTCAGTTTTTGCTTTGGCTTGGGTATCAGAATTAACATCTTTTTGGAAGGTGACCCATTTCTGGCTTTTCCCTATTACTCATCTCTTGGTCCTTTAGTTTTTTTATTCTTTCTTTTCTAAGCTTTCAGGCTGAATGATCTCCCACACCTCCTTTCTCTCTCATCCCTGGCTTCTTTTCCACTCCAGCAGCCTTTGGCATGACGTGTAGCCTCCATCACAGCACATGCAAGCAATTTAATATGACTCACCTTATGTTGCAGTAGATTTTCATAATTTGTATTACATAATAAAGGATTTTTTTTTTATTTACTCACTGGGATTTTCCATCACTAAAGACCCTCCAATATCTTGAGTTTTCAATGTTTAAATGTATGGAGAGGAGAAGCAGCCTATGACTATAATTGTTATCTATTGATTAAATGATGTAACTGCACAGATAAAATAGTTATTAAACTGTATTGTATTTATGTCAAAATGCAATGAACCGAAAACAACTTGACTCAGCTACAGATTTCAAAATAGGCCTTCATGTACTTTACAATATACTCAACATAACGGGGCAGTATGTGTTCATTCCTTTTCAGAAAATTCTTTCTGGAATGTTATTTTATAAAGCCGAGAAAAAAAGGCCATAATCTCTAAAAACATACCAATACATCTTGAGTTAAAAATTGAACATCAAAAAAGAAACAAGAAAAGCCATCCACTTTTGGATTGGAAAGCAACCAGCAAAGATTTAAGTTTATTGCAGGAGAGAATAGATTCAAAAAATGACAAAGACACACTTCCCTCTGAGGGATACTAGACAGAAGTGGTACCAGCTCACTGATCATAACAGACTGCTATTTAAGAAGGAAAAATGGATTATCTCCACGCCCATGAAACCTTTATTTTGATATATATACAGTGTCAATAAAAAGCAGAACACCCTTTGGAAGTTTTCACATTTAATTGTTATACAACATTGAATCACATGATTTAATCTGAATTTTTTCACATTGATCTAACAGAAAGATTGTGAAGGTGAACACAGATCTCCAAAATTAACTACAAATATAAAACACAATACAATTGATTGCATAAGTACTAACCCCCACTTTAATACGACACACCTAAATCCTCACTTGGTGCAGCCAGTTGGCTTTAGAAGTCCATCCATCCATCCATCCATTGTCTAACCCGCACAGAATTAATTCAGTGGAGAGCACCTGCCTACGGTTTCAATGCACCTACTGTATATTTGGAAGGGTCATCTTGTGGTGAAACGGCAGGGTGGGCTAACCTACACAATGAAGAGCAAGCGACTCTGTGAAAAGGTGATTGAAAAGCACACATTAGGTGATGGAGACAAGAAGATATCCAAGATACTGAATATTCCTTGGACTCCAGTGAAATCATTCGTGAAGAAACTGACAGAGTATAGTACAGCCCTAAACCTGCACAGAGCACGCCATCCACAAATACTGAGTGATCGTGAAAGAAGACAAGTAAGGAAGGTCGCCAAGAGACTGTGAAAGAGTTACAAGCTGCAGTGACAAAGACTGGAGAGACCGTGCAGACAACAACTTTTACCCAGTTCTTCAGCAGTTGAATCTTATATTAGAGAGTAGCCACTGTTAAACAAAAACGCACATCACATCTTGGTTCGAGTTTTCCCAGTAGGCACCTGGGACACTGCAGTCAGGTTGGAAGAAGGTTTTGTGGTTTGATGAGACCAAAATTCTTTTGGCCATGAGACTAAATGCTATAGTATGTTTAACGGCAAAGGCTGACTGCTGAATCTAAAAGCCACCCAACAAAACAACTTCTCCTGTGACATATACACTCACCTAAAGGATTATTAGGAACACCTGTTCAATTTCTCATTAATGCAATTATCTAATCAACCAATCACATGGCAGTTGCTTCAATGCATTTAGGGGTGTGGTCCTGGTCAAGACAATCTCCTGAACTCCAAACTGAATGTCAGAATGGGAAAGAAAGGTGATTTAAGCAATTTTGAGCGTGGCATGGTTGTTGGTGCCAGACGGGCCGGTCTGAGTATTTCACAATCTGCTCAGTTACTGGGATTTTCACGCACAACCATTTCTAGGGTTGACAAAGAACCGTGTGAAAAGGGAAAAACATCCAGTATGCGGCAGTCCTGTGGCCGAAAATGCCTTGTTGATGCTAGAGGTCAGAGGAGAATGGGCCGACTGATTCAAGCTGATAGAAGAGCAACTTTGACTGAAATAACCACTCGTTACAACCGAGGTATGCAGCAAAGCATTTGTGAAGCCACAACACGCACAACCTTGAGGTGGATGGGCTACAACAGCAGAAGACCCCACTGGGTACCACTCATCTCCACTACAAATAGGAAAAAGAGGCTACAATTTGCACGAGCTCACCAAAATTGGACAGTTGAAGACTGGAAAAATGTTGCCTGGTCTGATGAGTCTTGATTTCTGTTGAGACATTCAAATGGTAGAGTCAGAATTTGGCGTAAACAGAATGAGAACATGGATCCATCATGCCTTGTTCCCACTGTGGAGGCTGGTGGTGGTGGTGTAATGGTGTGGGGGGATGTTTTCTTGGCACACTTTAGACCCCTACCTGAGCATTGTTTCTGACCATGTCCATCCCTTCATGACCACCATGTACCCATCCTCTAATGGCTACTTCCAGCAGGATAATGCACCATGTCACAAAGCTCGAATCATTTCAAATTGGGTTCTTGAACATGACAATGAGTTCACTGTACTAAAATGGCCCCCACAGTCACCAGATCTCAACCCAATAGAGCATCTTTGGGATGTGGTGAAATGGGAGCTTCGTGCCCTGGATGTGCATCCCACAAATCTCCATCAACTGCAAGATGCTATCCTATCAATATGGGCCAACATTTCTAAAGAATGCTTTCAGCACCTTGTTGAATCAATGCCACGTAGAATTAATGGAGTTCTGAAGGCAAAAGGGGGTCAAACACCGTATTAGTATGGTGTTCCTAATAATCCTTTAGGTGAGTTTATATTACCTTTATCTTTACAGAAAATATTATTTAAGCTTTCTGACTTTTCTATTAGGCCTTTACATCCAGACTTTAAAATTATTCACCTTGTTCTGCTGTTTATTTCATTTAGTTCAACTGCATTATTCTATTTTAATAAATACTGCTTTGCTTTTTAATTACTACACTTTGTCTATGCTGTGATCTTGCTTGAGTTCAGAAAGCACAGCTGCCAAAAACACTTCCAAAGGTTGTCCACTAGACGGGCACCACCATCAAAATACCCTGATTAGGAATCCAAAGGGCCGAGACAAATCTTTATGAAAATAAATGATTTATTTAGCAAAAAAGGCTGTGCAAGCCCCAAAGCTCTGAAGAGCACAAAGGAGATGCCTGAAAAGGCAAGGTGATACACAATAAACAAAGTCCCAATACAGAATCCGAAAATCATGGTCGAAAACAAAGCAGAGGCTCAAAAAATAACAATAAACACAATCCCAATCCAAAATCCAGAGGCGAGGTCAAAAACAGAGCAAGTGTTCATACAAATCAATAATCACAGTCCCAAAACAAAATATAAAGATAAAGTTGAGAAACAAAGCATAGGGTCGAAAAAAAGAAAACACAACCAATAGGAAAAGTGCCGAAAACTCTCCACTCCCTGGCGTGATCAATGAAACATGAGGAATTATGGCAGGACCTCACTTAAATAAGGGAAGGGCTGTTCCTGGTGGTGATTGGCAGGTAGTCCCGTCCCTTGGGAAGTCACCCACAAAACACAATGGTTATAACCTAGGCCATGCCCCTTTCCCAAAATACAGACACAATAAAATATACAAAAGAAACATGATACAAAACTAAACAAAACAGACAAGAAACACAACTGTGAACACCAGCCATGGGGAAAATGCTGGCTGAGACATGGCAATATATATATATATCTTGAGTGGCTGATGTAATAAAGTAGACATAGGGCACCTGGTGTGGGGAGATTGCCACTTTCTTTCTCACAGGGCGATTACAGCAAGCAGAGAGACATCTCAAGAGATAGGTGTTGTGAGACTTGAAAAGCGCGTCTCAATTGCTTTGTTTTTTTTGCGGAAGTTAGATGTGTCTACGAAACACCAAGTCTGATTTTATTTTGAAGCCAGTCATGCCTTCATTAAAGGGAACGTAAAGAAATTGGTCATGGAGGAGGAGACTATTTGGACCAATGTGGATTTGGGGTCTCGTCACATGCTGTCTTGTTTAACAGTTAATGGTTGCATTTCCTCTAAAGGGTATTAAACCCAGAGCTAAATGAACCCTTTTCTGGTGTTGACCATCGTGTCTCCTCTCAATTAAGTACATCATTTTAAATGTGAAGGCTATTACAGAAGAAGAGTGTTGCCAGAAATCTTAAGAGGTAGGTGTTCTGAGACTTGAAATGCACGTCTCAATTGTTTTTTTGTGGATATTAGAAGTGCCTATGAGATACCAGGGAGGACAAGTCTGATTTTATTTTGAAGCCAGTTAGGCCTCCATTAAAGAGAACCTAAAGAAATTGGTCTGGCTGTTTCACTGCACCAGCAGGAGGAGACCATTTAGGCCTATGTGGCATTGGGGTCTCATCACTTGCTGTCTTCTTTAACAGTTAATGGTCGAGTTTCCTCTATAAGGGATTAAAACCAGAGCTAAATGAACCCTTTTCTGGTGCTGACCAACGTGTCTCCTCTTAATTAAGTGCTTCATTTTAACAGCGAAGGCGATTACGGAAGCTGAGCGTTGCCAGACATCTTAAGAGGTAGGTGTTGTGAGATTTGAAATGTGCGTCTCAATTGTTTTTTTTGCAGAAGTTAGAAGTGCCTATGAAACACCAGAGATGACAAGTCTGATTTTCTCACTGGGTTAGTCGGCTGAGGCGGGACACTCCCAATAGAGTGTAACATGATGTTGGGGTAATGCATTGTTTTTTGGTAAGTGGATTTAACAAGGTGTATCAGCCTCCATGTGTCTAGATTATTCTTTGGGAGGAATTTCAGCCTTTTGGTCTAGATTATATCCAGGGACACCCATATGTTGTTCCTACTAAATCTATTCAGCCCCTGTGTGGAGTGATAGGCTGTGTAGGCATCATTCATAATCAGTGCTAAAGTGGATATGGTCTGTGTGTCCATGATAAGTTCAGGATGCAGAAGCAGTCCAACCATAAAAACACTTAGTAAGTCACACTCACCCCATGATAATGCATTACTGTTGTTGTTTACAGCAAAATAAAATATTTTAATTTATGTTTCAATTCATCAGTGTTAATTTAGGGGGAAAAACACTCTGATTGAGTGCCAGGCTGCAGAAATACATTGCGCATGAAAGCTTTTGCAAGCTTCTCTGTTAAGGGAAGTTCTAACATTCCCCCAATGCTGTAGTCATGATGTAGTCAGTAATGCATTTACCTTTTCTAAAGTAAGGATTAGGAAAGGCATTCAATGTCTATATAAGGTCCAATAGGTATCAATGTGTATTAGAGCAAACATCAAGCTATAAGGTCGAAAGAATTGCCTGTGGAACTTAAAGACAGGACTGTGTCAAGCCACAGACCCAGGGATGGCTTCAAATAATTCCTGCAGCATTGAAGGTTCCCAAGAGTATTTTGGCCACCGTAACTATTAAATGGAATATGTCTAGAACAACATGACTCTTCCTAAAGTTGTCCATCTGGCCAAACTGAGCAATCATGAGAGAAGGGCCTTTGTAAGACAGGTGATCAAGAACCCAACGGTCACTCTGGCTAAGCTCCAGAGAACCCTGTGTGGTGATGAGATAAACTTCCAGAAGGACAGACATCACTGCACTGCAACACTCTACCAATCTGGGCTTTATTGCACAGTGACCAGATAGAAGCCTCTTCTCTGTAAAAGACACATGGAAGCCAATTGGAGTTTGCAAAAAGGTATCTAAAGGACTGTAAGACTGTGAGAAACAAGAAGACTGCCTTTGGGGTTAGATTTCAGCAGCAGGGATTTGGAAATTTGTCAGGGTTGAAGGAAAGCAGAACAGAGCAAAGTATGGAGATATCCATATAGAGAGTGCTCTGGACCTCAGACTGGGTTGAAGGTTCCCCTTCATAGAGGGAAATGACCCTAAGCACAAAGCACGGACAACACAGGAGTGGCAAAGAAAGAGAGAACTTGCAAACTCCACATGGAGTATTGTCAGGCCAGAATGATAGATCCATGAGGTAACAGTGATACCTACTATATCACCGTGTCACCCCAAACAAATGTATTCATGGATGCTTCTTGTTGCCTTTTTTTAGGTGATCGTATTATTTCCAGTATACTGTAATGATAAGAATGGCATTTTTTCCATCTATACTGAATTTTCATGGCCATTAAACCATCGTTCTAATGATTAAGATGCCATCAATTAACACACAGTGTCAGCAATTAATATATTTTAATACATCGGGTGGCTGTAGCTGGTTACCAGCTGAAGGGCAGAAAAAAACTCACAATTTAAATACCATAGGCGCAGATTATTTTTTTATATATCTGAGCACCCACAGAGGACAAATACAGTACAGCTGTGTGCGCGGCTGCTGATTTATTAACAGTAAAATAAGACGTGCCAGCAACCAAGAAAATCATCAAATATTTAAAAGCCGTCACATCAATAAATATGCTCAAGTCTAAAAATAGCAGAATGGTTCAAATCATTACAGAACTAACAATAACAGGGTAGGAAGAGCATCATAATATGAGAGAAACTGGAAGATTATGTCTAAAAAAATTACCCATCTGTTGCAAGCATGCTGCTGAATTGTGGATGAACATCCATGCAGTTGACTCGAATGCAGTTTTGGTCTGAGAGATGAAAACCGGCTGCTCTTGTGCCATCTTTGAAATGAAACAATGCCAAAAGATTTTAAAAGAGGCACAACAAAAAGGGGTTTCTCATAGGAAAAGGGTAACAAAACAGTGAAGATAACAAAAGACCTAATGCTCACCTATATAAGGAGTTGGCTCTGACTCTCACTTGAGGAGGTTGGTCCAGGTGCTTGCCATAAATAATATAAGGTGAAGGCCAGTCAGACCTTAATAGTATACAGGAGCCCACATTGAATAAACTTGTATTATATACTGTACTCTAGTGTTTTGGGGACTTGTGATACCACATGCAATGTCACCTTTGCATGTAACTCTGAGTCTAGGTGTCTATAGTCATGTCCAAGCAAACAGAGTGAAAGCATGGAGAGATATAGACACAAAAATTATGAAAAATTACAAAAACTCGTTGCAAGTGTTCCAAATCACAATCTTTTGTTAAGGAAGAAATTATCAATTAAATCAGTTTGTGTTATTAAATGAAAAAATAGAGCTAAAGAACTTCCTTTCCCTTCTTTCTCTTCATCTTGAAATCCATGGTGGATTACAGGACTTCACCCATGCATGATGAAAACAAATAAGACAATGATTAGCTCACCTGGATGTCTGTCTCCGCTTCTTTAATCATTTAGAGGACTTCCCTTCACAGGCACTGCAATACTTTCTCTATCTACACAGATCTGTCCGAAATTTACTAGCAGATGAGTCAAATTCCTACAGCACCAACTGCACCATTTTAACCCTGGCTTCTGCCTCCACTTCAACAATAAATCAGGAGACTCTACCACCAGCAATACATGAAACATCTTCTCCCATTAAGGAACTTGCAAAAGGCTGCCAGAGACCCAATCAACACACAGCTTGATGGACATTGTAAACTCGGCATTCTAGCCACCATAGCACAATTATACAGGGTGAGGCAGAAAGGACGGATGCAATGAAATGGCTAGAACTCACCACTAGGTGGAGTGACAGATGTGCGGTATGTGGCGTTAGGTTCGCGAAGTCTTGGCATTTTTTTATTTTCTTTTTAATTGAAGCCATGGAGCCGTGGACGATAGAACACCGCGTTTTTGCGTACGACTGTTTTGTCAAGAACAACCAATCTATTACCGCAGTTCAGCGTGAGTTTCGTTGCCATTTCAATATCCACAGAAATAAAGCTGTTCCTGCTCATAACACTATCCTACGTTGGGTTAAAGCACTTTGCACACGAGGTACACCAATGAACAAAAGACCATCAGGGACTACACGAATGGCATGTACCCCTGAAAATGTGGAAAGCATACGACTAGCCCTGCTGTGCAGTCCAAGTTGATCATTCTTCTGAACTTGGCCTCAGTAATCGTTCAGTAAAGCGTATTTTGCATTTAGACCTGCATTTCCATCCCTACAAATTGTCAAATACTATTTCAATATGAACTCAAATCTTTCAATAAATTTCTTTGTAAGAAAAAATTAACAATTTTGTGATTTTGTAAAAAACGTCCGTCCTTTCTGCCTCACCCTATATACACTGGTGGTAGCTCTGAAAACAATCCCAGTCGAATATATGTCTCATCTCCACCTACAGGGTTATACAGTGCATCCAGAAAGTATTCACAGTGCATCACTTTTTCCACATTTTGTTATGTTACAGCCTTATTCCAAAATGGATTAAATTTTTTTCCTCAGAATTCTATGCACAACACCCCATAATGACAACGTGAAAAAAGTTTAATTGAGGTTTTTGCTAATTTATTAAAAATAAAACAACTGCGAAATCCCATACACATAAGTATTCACAGCCTTTGCTCAATACTTTGTCGATGCACCTTTGGCAGCAATTAAAGCCTCAAGTCTTTTTGAATATGATGCCACAAGCTTGGCACACCTATCCTTGGCCATTCCTCTTTGCAGCACCTCTCAAGCTCCATCAGGTTGGATGGGAAGCGTCGGTGCACAGCCATTTTAAGATCTCTCCAGAGATGTTCAATCGGATTCAAGTCTGGGCTCTGGCTGGGCCACTCAAGGACATTCACAGAGTTGTCCTGAAGCCACTCCTTTGATATCTTGGCTGTGTGCTTAGGGTTGTTGTCCTGCTGAAAGATGAACCGTCGCCCCCGTCTGAGGTCAAGAGCGCTCTGGAGCAGGTTTTCATCCAGGATGTCTCTGTACATTGCTGCAGTCATCTTTCCTTTTATCCTGAATAGTCTCCCAGTTCCTGCCACTGAAAAACATCCCCACAGCATGATGCTGCCACCACCATGCTTCACTGTAGGGATGGTATTGGCCTGGTGATAAGCGGTTCCTAGTTTCCTCCAAATGTGATGCCTGGCATTCACACCAAAGAGTTCAATCTTTGTCTCATCAGACCAGAGAATTTTGTGTCTCATGGTCTGAAAGTCCTTCAGGTGCCTTTTGGCAAACTCCAGGTGGGCTGTCATGTGCCTTTTACTAGGAAGTGGCTTCCGTCTGGACACTCTACCATACAGGCCTGATTGGTAGATTGCTGCAGAGATGGTTGTCCTTCTGGAAGGTTCTCCTCTCTCCACAGAGGACCTCTGAAGCTCTAACAGAGTGACCATCGGGTTCTTGGTCACCACGACTGCTCAGTTTAGATGGCCGGTCAGCTCTAGGAAGAGTCCTGGTGGTTTCCAACTTCTTCCACTTACAGATGGAGGCCACTGTGCTCATTGGGACCTTCAAAGCAGCAGAAATTTTTCTGTAACATTCCCCAGATTTGTGCCTCGAGACAATCCTGTCTCGTAGGTCTACAGATAAGTCCTTTGACTTCATGCTTGGTTTGTGCTCTGACATGAACTGTCAACTGTGGGACCTTCTATAGACAGGTGTGTGCCTTTCCAAATCATGTCCAATCAACTGAATTTACCACAGGTGGACTACAAGTAAGCTGCAGAAACATCTCAAGGATGATCAGGGGAAACAGGATGCACCTGAGCTCAATTTGGAGCTTCATGGCAAAGGTTGTGAATACTTATGTACAGGTGTTTTCTCAATTATTTTATTTTTAATAAATTTGCGAAAACCTCAAGTAAACTTTTTTCACATTGTCATTATGGGGTATTGTGTGTAGAATTCTGAGAAAAAAATGAATTTAATCCATTTTGTAATAAGGCTGTAACATAGCAAAATGTGGAAAAAGTGATGCGCTGTGAATACTTTCCGGATGCACTGTATGTTGCTTCACTTGCGACGTTGCATGCATCAATACAATCACAAACTTATAATGGGACAATGAACATGAACATGAAATGGATCCATGGCTCAGTCACCGTTCCTTAGCCCCACTTGGGTAACTCTCTTCTGAACACTCTCTTTCACCCACCAGGCTCTCACACAGAGCTCTTCCAGCCACTAGCATGTTGCTCGAATTCCATGAGTTCCTAAGTAACACATGGATATGGGCACCACCCAACCAAGACCTTACGTGTGGTTTAATCCTCTTGAGCCCACACATTTATCCATGACCTTCACCACTGCTGCACTGTCCAGCTACCTGTGAGGCACCATGTCCTACACTCATGGCCAGCTATGTTCCTCCTCTATCCATTAAGGCAAGTACCTAAACTAACTATTAAGCTCCTTATCATTATGCTTACCTCTGGAATAATAAGTCAAAAATGTTGAATTGATTAGAAATTGAATTCTAAAGAATTGAAAAGATTATTAAGTGTAACAAAATATGTAAATACTAGCTGCGTGTGGTCTTCGGGATGAAAACAACCTGAAGTCTCCCTAGCAGTTTTACTATATTCATAAACTAGGTGTCAGCTAATTCTTAAGAATTACCCAGAGAAGAGGATGTGGACTCACCTGTGCTTG
The DNA here is from genome assembly GCF_016835505.1 of Polypterus senegalus. Classification (NCBI taxonomy): domain Eukaryota; kingdom Metazoa; phylum Chordata; class Cladistia; order Polypteriformes; family Polypteridae; genus Polypterus; species Polypterus senegalus. The sequence continues at coordinate 21,350,386 of NC_053157.1, forward strand.
CTGTCCCACTGGCTTTCATAAGAATACACTGGCGATACTATATCTTAGCTGTATTGCTGGCATATCAGTCATATTAACCTTGTTAAAATACTTCCAGATAGACAATGTTATTAGTGAAAACTTCAAGTCTTGCCCACCGTTGCTGAGGTGTTTCACTTGCACGTTGTTGATCCTCTGTGTTTACTTCCTTTCGGTGTTGTGTCTCTTCATTAGCATGATGACGTTGATTTGAGTTGTATTCAAGTGCCGAAAAAATTTTAAAGTGCATGTATGTGCCATCTAGTGGCCGTGGTTGAGCATGAACAGAACAGTCTCCGCTCCTGTAATCATTTGGAGGACTTCCCTTCACAGGCACTGCAACACTTTCACTACGTACACAGATCTGTTCGAAGTTTACTAGCAGACAAGTCAAATTCCTCCAGGTCCTGCAGCACCATTTCAACCCTGGCTTCTACCACCGGCAATACAGAAACATCTTCTCCCATTAAGGAATTTACAAAAGGCTGCCAGAGACCCAACCGACACACAGATCGACTCAACAAACGAGCGTTGTAAACTCAGCCTTCTAGCCACTGTAGCACCATTATATACACTGGTGGCAGCTCTGCAAACAATCCCAGTCAAATATCTCGCTCATCTCTACCTATAGGGTTGTATGCTGCCTTATTTGTGACACTGCATGCACCAATACAATCATACTCCATACTCTATATACACACACACATATACAGGTATTTCATTTATATATGTCTAATCAAAGTGCCACCATAAGTACAGTCAGAAAGGCATGTTTAGTGTCCACTGCTGTAATGATGCAAATTTAGTAGACATTTATCGTGTGATATATTTTAAAACTTTCACCAACACAATGCTGCAGTCGGGGCAGTAGAAGTGTATTACTTTGCATACTTTTCTTATAATAATTTTTCTGTTGCTTGTGCATAAGAAGTAGAATGTTAGTGTCTGATTTGCACAATTGATGCACCTCTTGTGTTATTGTAGGTTACCACAGATCAATAACTTAATAGCTTAATAACTTCCACATTTCCCCTGAGATGAACATTGACAGTTGCTGCATTGTGCACTGTGCTTAGTCATTCTTGTCCTTCTACTTGACTGCAGTGTTTTTGCCTTTTTGCCACGTATCTACTGTAGTTGCATAATGGTGAACCTTCAGGTGACCAAATTCACCCGGCATATCAATGTGGTTCAGTTGTACTATGACATATGCATCAATTTGGTACTCAAATGTGGCACTTGGTGCCACGGCCCACCTGCCAAGTTGTTTTGCCTGCCTAAGGTAAAGTCATTCCTGATGGAGGATTGCAGGAATCATGGGAAAAGAGGGGTCTTTTCATTGGATTAGGTGGCCCAGCGCTGTTTCAGCCGTGGAATGGCCAAATTGGGGAGGCAGCTTGATGGATGAGGTCTCCAGGACTCTAAACATATCCAAATCATATTATGTGATGTCATCCACTGTTAAATTCTGCTATGTACTTCTAAAATTGTTATTTTTATACTGTATTAAGGATTTGTTCTGTTCTGTGTATTGTATTTTATTGTATTGTATTGACCCCCTTCTTTTTGACACCCACAGCACGCCCAACCTACCTGGAAAGGGGTCTCTCTTTGAACTGCCTTTCCCAAGGTTTCTTCCATTTTTCCCTACAAGGTTTTTTTTTTTTTGGGAGTTTTTCCTTGTCTTTTTAGAGAGTCGAGGCTGGGGGGCTGTCAAGAGGCAGGGCCTGTTAAAGCCCATTGCGGCACTTCTTGTGTGATTTTGTGCTATACAAAAATAAACTGTATTGTATTGTAAATCTGTGTTTCAATATCTTATGACCAATTCACTCTCCCTTGATTCAATTAATGGTTCAGTTTCATTTTGTTCTAAAACAGGATTTACAGCTTCTCGTTTACATGCCATTATGTTTTGGTTGAAGTAGACCAGGGCAGAGGATATTATAAGAAAAGTGTACAAAGTAACATGCTTCTACTGCCCTGATTACAACATTGTGCCATGTGTAGCTCCACCCCAATCATGAATATTGATGAGTTACCTTAGAGTTATCATAAAGTGGCAGGATGCATGGAAATATTCATGATTTTTTGCAGCATGAAATAATTTCATCCACTAGATGGCAGCATAATATTTTCCAAAGAGTTATTCAGGCAGATCATTACAAGTCTGTGTCGGGCTTAACCATACTTACACAGAATTGTGAGCCCGAGTCACACTTGGGACTAACAGCAAGGAGTTTAAAAGAAGGGTAAATGCTATACTCAAGCTCCTTATTTCCTTGGCTCAAACTAAGCCTGTAACAGAGCCTACCGCTTTTTGACTTCTCTTTCCTGACTCAGGTCCTGATTTTATTTGAGAGTAATCCATGCCGCTGTTTTGTTACATTCAGGGCTTTTTACCTGAATTGTTATTTTTGTAATTTCTGAATTATTATTTCTCATTTTCTAATATTCTTACTATTAAATTTGCTCATAAAATAGTGGTGCATTTCTAGTTTAAGACTTTATTCTTCCTGTTATTGGATTTTGCCTGTGGATAGTGTATTGGTGTTTATGTGCTGTGGATTGCCTTTTGCTTGCTCCTTTTGATCATTTTATTATTTTTAAATTTTTCTTTAAAAAGCTTCATTTATAATTTCTTCTTATTTGGACTTGACTCTGTAAGTCAGAGTTTAATGGTCCTCTCTTTCTCGTGAGACAATGTGATACATTTTATGGCTTCCTTATATTTTTGAACTTTTAAATTCATCTCCCTACTTTATGGGGGCCTGCTTAGGCCGAGGTCTGCAGGTCCGCAGTTGAGAGACTACCTGAAATGGGATGAGCCTCTTCCAGGCTGGTGTGAAGGTCCTGACCTGCTTTTGTGGCTCTTTTTGGGGGGCTCACACCCCTTTTATCATTACTGTGACTCTGTCTCACAATAGGCACTAATAATTCGGGTCACTAAATCTAACCCTTGCACACTTTTTATACTATACAGTAAAAAACAGAGTGGAGTTTTGATTCTACAGTGGAGTAGAGAAATACTGTAGCTGGTGTCTGCTGCACTTCTGTAGCCAATCACAATTTGACATAAACCTGGCCATGTACATATCTTCAGGCCAACCTTTGACAGCCAAAGAAAACTATGTGGGAGTTGGGTCTGCAGTTTATGGCAGAGGTCAGACAGACGACCCCAAGGCATTAAAGGAGACTTTGAGATCAGCGATATAACATTTCCAGGTTTGCTTACCTATATTGCTTTTCAAACACTGAGAATCTTGCTCGCTATCCAAAGTAATCATCTCTGACATATGTAAGTGTCTACTATGGAGTCCTGCACTTAACATTACTGTCTTCCAACTCTATTTAGCTCTCATTACACTTTTTCTTGGCGAGTACGTTGTTTTTTTTTTTTTGTTATCTCATTTGTTTCTGTCTTGCCTAAGCTTACAGTCTTCCATCATCTGCTCTGTGTCTCTCAATATCAAATTGCATTGGGGAAATATTTTTACTTGGCAAGCAAGCAAGGGTAACATTAGTGACTAGGAGCAAAGTGCACTGAACTGACAAACTCGTGACCGCCAAGCATCAATCCCAGACAGCACACACAAGGGGCCATTACATTAGAAACACAAGAAATGTTATGACAAGAACCAGCCCTCTATAGTTCAACTTTTTATACTCAAAATATTAGTTTAGGTTTCATGGTCTCTAAGGTACTACTCTTCACAATCAATTTCACATCATCCAGTTTCTGTTGTTTCCAGAACAACATCTAAATATCACCATCAACCAACACATTGTAATGTGAAATATGATTTAGAGAAACAGAAGTTATATTGCAGCAAAGAACCATTTGTTGAAAAGTAATAATAATTATCTTAATAGTTCGGTAATAACAGTGAAATGTTATAGAACATATAAAATACACCTTAGTCATAATGCCTGAATGGCTCAAATTAAAATGAAACTCGAGCGACACACACTCTGAGCAGCACTTCTGGTGGATCCCCGCGAAGTGTCAGCTGCTCTCATTCCTGCCGTTTCAAAAGACTTTGGATCCTCCAATTTAAGCATTAACACTAGAATTACCAGAGCCTACGAAAAAACTCGTAATTCCATCCCACCTTAAACTGCTTCTTAAATCCCTTCACACCTCTCCGCCAGCGTCCTTTGTTCTCTAAATGTGCTGATAAAGAGAAGCTCGGAGCAGCCGGCTATTCCATCCCCCACCAATTTAGAACGTGCACGAACTTCTCTCAGCTCATGCCTTGATTGAGTATCTGGGAGTGAAGTGGAGTTTTAGAGTGAAATAATAGATCGTTGTTTGGAACACACGCATTTCATGTCTGTTCCGTTTCTACAGTAATCTGTGTCAACACATTGTTAAAACAGAAACTTTTTATATTCTAGTAGTAGATGACAAAATGTAGGCATAAACTATATAATGTATGAAGCCTGAAGTCCAAATAGCAAAGAAACATTTTCACAAGAATAACACAATTGCACTTTTATTCAAACATATAACTGCAGAAAGAAAAGCCGCCTTAACATGCGACATTGACACCAGTTTACTATAACTGACTCTGTGGTTCAATAGATACAGGCCCCGCTTGGGAGTCAATGGGTCACGGGTTCGATCCTGCGCTTCTGCCTTTTGAGAAGTAAACTGTTCTTAGTCTTACTGTTTTAGAATAAAACATACATTTGATTTCAGTCTGTAACAGCCGTGCAATTTATGATCTTTGTAAAGGTTAGCTTTTTTTTTTTTATTCACTTTTCACTCTCTCAGTCGCGTTCAGAATCAATCCATACAACCCCATCTGACACGGCTGTTTTCACTAAAGACGCGCTATAGCTCTGCAGTGTACCACGATGCATACTAACGCCCCCCCCCGGTTCTGACACACAAACGCTGGCGAAGCTGCCTTCTTCGTCTCACCGTCACTTGCTTTTCTTTTTATTCAGTTTTATTGAGTGTTCCTGCCAGTCCCCGCATGTTGCTGTATGCTTTTTCTTTTGCACCCAGGACATGCAGAAGAAAGAATGGTAAAGACCAGTAACTTCGGCGCTATATGCAATCATCAGACACTCCCCATCTGCCCGTGTCGCTCAAACACAGGAACATATATTGGTGTAAAAGTATAACAAAAGTGCACTTTTATTCAAGTGCACTTTTTCCATCGCCTTTTCCTGTAAGAAGCAGTGTACACACTTCTCTCTATGCTGTGGTTTCTATTACACACCTGAAAGAAAGACAATATATGTGAAAATATAATCGCACTAATGCAATATTATTTGAAAACGAACAGCGTCAGATCGGGTGTGAATTTATGCAGGAACTGGAAATTCTCTGATGCGGACCTTCCCCAGGGAAGAAAGTACAGTGTCAGGTGCTCATTCAGTGTAATAGAAACCATAGCACAGAGAGGTGTGTACACGGCAACAAGTACACGTGTCGTAAATGTAGGAAGGACGGTCCTTGGGTGTGTGGGAACTGTTAATATTTGAATGTGATGATTTTATATAGCACGGAATGAAAATCTTCACTTCTTAGCATTGCACCATGCAAGATGTCGTATCAATCGCCTACTGTATCTTGCTTTCTTTTTTCTTCGGTTATACAGGTAGTTTTGAATAAAAGTGCACTTGTTTTGTTTGCGAAATGAAGTGTCTGCGTGCACTTTTCGTGGCATTACACGTGTATTTTTGAGCATGCCCGTTTGAGCAGTATAAAAGTATTGAAAAGTATAACAAAACAACGGGCAGATGGAGAGTGTCTGATGATTGCATATAGCGCCGAACTTACTGCTCTTTACTATTCTCTCCTCTGGAGTACAAAAGAAACAGAATACAGACGCGCTATAGCTCTGTGCTGTACCACGATGCATACTAACGCCCCCCCCGGTTCTGACACACAGACGCTGGCGAAGCTGTCTTCTTCGTATCTCACCGTCACTTGATTTTCTTTTTATTCAGTTTTATTGAGTGTTCCTGCCAGTCCCCGCATGTTGCTGTATGCTGGATATGTTCATATGTATTGTCTCTTTCTTTCAGGTGTGTAATAGAAACCACAGCATAGAGAGAAGTGTGTACACTGCTTCTTACAGGAAAAGGCGATGGAAAAAGTGCACTTGAATAAAAGTGCACTTTTGTTATACTTTTACACCAATATATGTTCCTGTGTTTGAACGACACGGGCAGATGGGGAGTGTCTGATGATTGCATATAGCGCCGGTTACTGGTCTTTACCATTCTTTCTTCTGCATGTCCTGGGTGCAAAAGAAAAGCATACAGCAACATGCGGGACTGGCAGGAACACTCAATAAAACTGAATAAAAGCAAGTGACGGTGAGATACGAAGAAGGCAGCTTCGCCAGCGCTTGTGTGTCAGAACCGGGGGGGGGCGTTAGTATGCATCGTGGTACACTGCAGAGCTATAGCGCGTCTTTAGTGAAAACAGCCGTGTCAGATGGGGTTGTATGGATTGATTCTGAACGCGACTGAGAGAGTGAAAAGTGAATAAAAAAAAAAGCTAACCTTTACAAAGATCATAAATTGCACCGGCTGTTACAGACTGAAATCAAATGTATGTTTTATTCTAAAACAGTAAGACTAAGAACAGTTTACTTCTCAAAAGGGAGGGCGCAGGATCGAACCCGTGACCCTTGATTCCAAGCGGGGCTGTATCTATTGAACCACGGAGTCAGTTATAGTAAACTGGTGTCAATGTCGCATGTTAAGGCGGCTTTTTCTTTCTGCAGTTATATGTTTGAATAAAAGTGCAATTGTGTTATTCTTGTGAAAATGTTTCTTTGCTATTTGGACTTCAGGCTTCATACATTATATAGTTTATGCCTACATTTTGTCATCTACTACTAGAATATAAAAAAGTTTCTGTTTTAACAATGTGTTGACACAGATTACTGTAGAAACGGAACAGACATGAAATGCGTGTGTTCCAAACAACGATCTATTATTTCACTCTAAAACTCCACTTCACTCCCAGATACTCAATCAAGGCATGAGCTGAGAGAAGTTCGTGCACGATCTAAATTGGTGGGGGGATGGAATAGCCGGCTTCTCTTTATCAGCACATTTAGAAGACAAAGGGCGCTGGCGGAGAGGTGTGAAGGGATTTAAGAAGCAGTTTAAGGTGGGACGGAATTACGAGTTTTTCGTAGGCTCTGGTAATTCTAGTGTTAACCTCATCACAAATGAGTCACTTGCTCGCTTATTATTTACCCCACTCAAAAACAGACTGTGACTCTTTTTGTTTGTCATAAAATGAGCATTCAGAAAAGAGGGAATGGATTTTTGATATGATCGACTGTAAAAGACTAATTGAGCGGAAAATAGGAAAATCTCATTTTCTATTAACACACTTGAATATTTTAAAATTCTCAGTAATAATTGTGATCAACACAAACACCTGAAAGTGGCTTTGGCTATGTTTTGTTGCAATTGTTAATTCTTGTAAAGTAAAAATTGTCAAATCCATGTTGTGTTCAGGAGATACTGAGGTTAAGGGGTGCAAATACTTAAAGAAAATATCAACATTTAGTGCAGATGTCTCAGTTTTAGTTTCTTACTAGGTATTTAGAAAATTTAAAAGACCTGCATGTTACGTGCATTGGCAATCCTAAATTGTCCCTAGTGAGTGCTTGGTGTGTGTGTGTGTGTGTGTGTGTGTGCCCTGCCTGGGGATTTGTTCCTGCCTTGCGCCCTGTGTTGGCGGACTGACTGACTGACATAATATAAGAAAGATTCTAAATAAACAAAATTACATTCCTTCCAAGCAATTTCAATAAGGCGTACAGACAAACTTAAAAATAAGTTTGGCACTCTCCGCTTCTAAAGAGCAATATTTTTCGCACAACCATGCCCTCAGTTCGTCCTCTGCCCATTCAAATTAAATGAAACATCATGGGACACCCATACTCATTTCTTTTGTATCTGGCTTTATTTACAATTTATATAAAGCTTTTTAGAGCTGATTCAAACACAAAGAAAACGTTTCAGGCAGACAGCAGTTTAATTAATGCAGGATCTCCTACAGTTTCACACACTTCTCATATCACACAGTAACAAACACCTTTAGAATTGGTTAATTGACAATGAGTCTCTCTTACAGATTGTCCACAGTGCTTGTGCTCAGGAATAGCTGACTGGAGTTAAACCGGTGCAGAAGCAAATCACAGGCTCCAATATTGTTTCTTCAAGTTCAAGAAAAAAAGTGTTTTTGAAAGGACTTTTCTGAGAGTTATATGTGCAATTGCAATATACAATGTATGCATACAGTGCATCCGGAAAGTATTCACAGCGCATCACTTTTTCCACATTTTGTTATGTTACAGCCTTATTCCAAAGTGGATTAAATTCATTTTTTTTCTCAGAATTCTACACACAACACCCCATAATGACAATGTGAAAAAAGTTTACTTGAGATTTTTGCAAATTTATTAAAAATAAAAAAACTGAGAAAGCACATATACATACTGTAAGTATTCACAGCCTTTTCCATGAAGCTCCAAATTGAGCTCAAGTGCATCCTGTTTCCCCTGATCATCCTTGAGATGTTTCTGCAGCTTACTTGGGGTCCACCTGTGGTAAATTCAGTTGAGTGGATAAGATTTGGAAAGGCACACACCTGTCTGTATAAGGTCCCACAGTTGACAGTTCATGTCGGAGCACAAACCAAGTATGAAGTCAAAGGAATTGTCTGTAGACCTCCTGGACAGGATTGTCTCGAGGCACAAATCTGGGGAAGGTTACAGAAAATTTTTGCTGCTTTGACGGTCCCAATGAGCACAGTGGCCTCCATCATCCATAAGTGGAAGAAGTTTGAAACCACCAGGACTCTTCCTAGAGCTGGCCGGCCATCTAAACTGAGCGATCGGGGGAGAAGGGCCTTAGTCATAGAGGTGACCAAAAACCCGATGTCCTCTGTGGAGAGAGGAGAACCTTCCAGAAGGACAACCATCTCTGCAGCAATCCACCAATCAGGCCTGTATGTTAGGTAGAGTGGCCAGACGGAAGCCACTCCTTAGTTAAAGGCACATGGCAACCCACCTGGAGTTTGCCAAAAGACACCTGAAGGACTCTCAGACCATGAGAAACAAAATTCTCTGGTCTGATAAGACAAAGATTGAACTCTTCGGTGTGAATGCCAGGCATCACGACTGGAGGAAACCAGGCACCGCTCATCACCAGGCCAATACCATCCCTACAGTGAAGCATGGTGGTGGTAGCATTATGCTGTGTGGATGTTTTTCAGCGGCAGGAACTGGGAGACTAGTCAGGATAAAGGGAAAGATGACTGCAGCAATGTACAGAGATATCCTGGATGAAAACCTGCCCCAGAGCGCTCTTCACCTCAGACTGGGGTGACGGTTAATCTTTCAGCAGGACAACGACCCTAAGCACACAGCCAAGATATCAAAGGAGTGGCTTCAGGACAACTCTGTGAATGTCCTTGAGTGGCCCAGCCAGAGCCCAGACTTGATTCTGATTGAACATCTCTGGAGAGATCTTAAAATGGCTGTGCACCGACGCTTCCCATCCAACCTGATGGAGCTTGAGAGGTGCTGCAAAGAGGAATGGGCGAAACTGGCCAAGGATAGGTGTGCCAAGCTTGTGGCATCATATTAAAAAAGACTTGAGACTGTAATTGCTGCCAAAGGTGCATTGACAGAGTATTGAGCAAAGGCTGTGAATACTTATGTACATGTGATTTTTCAGGTTTTTTATTTTTAATAAATTTGCAAAAACCTCAAGTAAACTTTTTTCACATTGTCATTATAGGGTGTTGTGTGTAGAATTTTGAGGAAAAAAATGAATTTAATCCATTTTGGAATAAGGCTTTAACATAACAAAATGTGGAAAAAGTGATGCAGTGTGAATACTTTCCGGATGCACTGTGTATATATATATATAACATACAAGGGACAGTCAAGCTAAACTAAGAAAATAGGATTTATTGGAAAATGGAACGAACCTTAACAAAACTGATAATGTCTTTTCTTGATGTCGTCTCCATCCTACTCAATGCATTTGCACCCCCTGCCTGGAAGTACCTGGATTCCAGCAGAATAAAAGGTTTTGTCTTGTCTTGGCAACCACTCGTGCACCACTATCTTCACGTCATCATCTGTCTTGAATCGACAACCACCCAGATGTTTTTATTATCAGTCCAAAAAGGTGGAAATCACACAGTGCCTAATCTGGTGAATAAGGAGGATGTGACAATACCTTAAACTTCAGTTTCTCCAGACAAGTCTTGGTGTTCTTAGCAGTGTGTGATTGTCTTCCAGCAAAAGGACTCCTTGAGACAGCAGTCGCCACCGCTTGGGTCGAATTGCGGGCTTCACATTGGTCTCCAGCAAGTCACAGTAATTTGTACTTAGTGACTGGAGTACCACTCGGCATGTAGTGTTCGACAATAACTCAGGGTGCATGAGTGGACGCCCAGGAGGACGAGAGGAGGGCTTGTGCCTCCTCCAGACCGCGAGGGGGCGTCCGTCCTGGTTATGTTGGGGGCCTTGGGTAAAGGGCTTGGAAGCCCAGCCCTGTAGGGACCCGTGGCCACCGCCAGGCGGCGCCCAGTGCCTGATTATCCCGGGAGCCCGGCCCTTCCTGGGGGACACCCGGATGGCTTCCGTGCGCAGCCTGCACTTCCGCCACACGGGGGTGTGTCCGCGGGAGATTGCCGGGAAGCAGCTAAAGCCCATCCGGGTTCCTATAAAAAGGGCCGCCTCCCTCCAGTCAGGAGCGGAAGTTGGGTGGAAAAGGACGGAGCTGGAGTGAGGATTGGAGGCGGCCAGGAGAAAGAGAGGCACAGGACTGTGTGGCCTGGACATTGGGGGAATCGGTGAGAAGGCACTGGGGTTTGTGAGTGCACTAATTGTAAATATTGTACAAATAAACGTGTGTTGGGTGGAACTATGTTGTCCGTCTGTGTGTGTCCGGGCCAGCATTCACAGTGGCGTAGTCGGTAGGATGGGCCGTTTGGTACAAGACGGGGACCTGCATTCCCTTTTAACAAGTCTGTGGACAGCCCGGCGCAGCAGCGGCCCCTTATATACAGCTCCCGGATGAGCACCAGGTGTTCCCGGCATTCCTCCCTTGCACGCCCAGCGTGGGGGAAGTGCCGGCTGTCCTCCCGGCAGCTCTCCGGGTGTCTCCCAAAGTCTTCCCCCCAGCACTTCCTGGTGTGGCGGAAGTACTGGGCTCTCGAGATATTTAGGCAGCAGGGCGCCGCCTGGCGGTGGCCACGGGCCCCTACAGGGCTGGGCTTCCATACCCCTTACCCGAGGCCACCAACATAACCAGGGCGGATACCGCCTCGTAGTCATTGGCAGAAGTCGGGTGGAAGAGGACGGAGCTGGAGTGAGGACTGGAGGCGGCCAGAAGAAAGGCACTGGAACTGTGTGGCCTGGACTTTGGGGGATCGGTGCTGGAGGCACTGGGGACTTTGTAAATAATAGTGTAAATAAACGGTGTGTGGTGAAATTATGATGTCTGTCTGTCTGTGTCCGGGCCAGCGTTCACAATATATATATATATATATATACACGTCACACACGTGCAATTAGGAGACAACTAAAGGGCCTGAATAATAGTAATTTCATGCCTGACCAGGGGACAGCGAGGTGCACTAATTATCTCTCTCAATCCCTTACAGACCATTCTTGGGAAATCCCGCCTGGTTCTGGTGCCACCGATAACGTCACTTCCGGTCACGGGGCTGCTGATGATATCACTTCTAATTCCAGACCCAATTACATCACTTCCTCCACTTGTCTTTAAATGCCGCCATCTTAAGGCAGCAATTCAGTTCTGTTTTGGACTCTTGACAATTTACCTCTTTGCAGCTAGGATATAATATACAAGTGGCTACCCCAAACCTTTTCATGTCTCATCGTGCTTTTTGTGACAATATATATATATTGCAATATGCAATAAGTAGAATATATATATATATATATATATATATATATATATATATATATATATATATATATATATATATATATATATATATATTTATTTATTGTAAGAGCTAACCTGGCCACAGACAGACACTGCAATGTCCAAACACACACATGTTTAGTACACTACTTACAATAACTATTTACAGTTTGCTCTCAGTCCTTGGTCCTTCAGGCCACCTCCACTCCTGTCTCACAAGCTATGTCCTCTTCTACCCGACTCCGGCTCTTCGAATGGAGTGAGGCGGCCCCTTTTATAATGCCCTGGATGTGCTCCAGGTGCTTGATGATGAACTTCCGGCACCACTCCTCAGTGTGGCAGAAGTGCTGCCCTTGTACCTGGAAGCGCTCCGGGCGTACACCATCCCTGGTCTGTCAGCACTTCCTGGTGTACTGGAAGCACTGTCCCCCAGGGATCAGGGACTGTCCAGGTGCCCAGGGAAGAGAAGTGCTGATCTCCTGGTCCATCCTTCCACCAGGTGTCCCGGTGGGACAGGGTTCCTAGCAGTCTATCACAATATATAGTTTAAATATTTACTAAAACAATTTTTAGCATGGTTTCTTTCCATCACCATACTGTTTTGAGCCCAGTTCTCCGAAGCTGCACTGCACTTCCCTAATGATGACTAAATCTACAGCTTTTTTACTTAAGTAGTTCATTACTTTTACTCATGTCGAATATGTCAAATGATCCTTGTAAAATGTAAACTAGCAAAATTAGCAACTCTCATTCACAGTTGCAATAATGTAGCTTCTTTTATGGTGAATAATATATCACAATGCTTCACAGGTACAAAGCATGAAAGACATGCATATTCATACAATCAGAGCACAGACGGTTTAAGAAACGTGCACAGAATAACTAACTCAGAGATCTGATCCCACAATCTTTTAAGTTTTAAATCTCAGCAGCAACTTCAGTATCTGTGTACTCCACTCACAACTCCCCAGCACCAGTCTAATGATTGGGCCCACAAAGTATAAGAATCGATGATCAGTCTTATTAATGGTTCAAGTACCCATCTGAAGCTGAGTAGTAAGGCAGTTTCACTCTGCGACTTCAAATGATGGAATACAACAGCAAATAATTAAAGCCATCCTCAGCATCTGTCTGGGAGACAGGATTTGAGGAAAACAAATCTGCTGAAAAATGCCGGTTTTATGATGAAACAGCTTTCAAATAGTAAACAGCCATAGAATATGTCAAGGAAACGACGTGCTTAGCCTTATATAAGATCCACAAAGGTAATTCTATGTATTAGAAAAAACCAAAACATTTTTTTGAAAAAATACAAACGATCCCAGTTTATGGGAGGTAAAAATCAAAAAATTCAATATGCCATTCAAGAGGTCACAAAAATGTGACTCTGTTGAGGCTGCCAGTAAAAGAATGGAAACAATATCGTGTTCAAATAACATTTTTTATTATTTGCTGTACGGATTATGTACAGAAAACACATTGCGGAGGAAAGTGTGAATTAGAATTAGTATAAATTCTTTAGTATCTGTGAATTGATCGACCTCAAACTGCTTCATTCAGCTTCATAAAGGATAACATACTATAACATGGCATTCTTCAATCCAATTCAGAGACATTGGTTATAGACTATCCCAGAAGCACTGGGCGCAAGGAAAAAAGAGCCATCGTAGACAGGGTGTCAGTCCATAGCTGGGCACACTCATGCACACTTTGTGGGCTTTAAGGGGCACCCTGAATCCAAATGATGACCCCAAAGACCAAAGTAATAAAAGAAAAGGGATTTTATTTAGATAAAAAGTTAGCAATAGAGGCAGGGAAAGGAAGACCAAACCAGAGGGCTAAAAATATTAAAACCCATACCGTCTGGCCTCCCTAAGCCCATCCTAACATGTGGGGTCGCTGATTCACTTACTCACTAACACCTTGCTCTGTTCACTAAACAGGTTGACCATTCTTTGTCCTAACTTCTGGTCTGCCTTCCTTCCTTCCTCCTACCTCTTAAGCTCTCGTCATCAGATACCACCCAATGCCAAGCTCCCAGTGTACCACTTCAAAGAAATGATTCTGGCGAGTCTGTTGTAAATATTTCTCAGTTTCCTGGACACCATTTGTAGGCCTGTTGGTTCCCCCAAGGATCTCCCCCCAGTAACGACAGGTTTCCCTCCTGTAGTGTACAGTAGGCTGTAGTAGCTGCAGGTTTTTGTTCCAAATCAGTTTCTTCATGACAAGTCAATTATGACTGTTAAAGGACGTCGCTGTTGAAGAAACATTTCTATGCTTCATTTTAGTTTTCTCACTTGTTAAGATTCCCCGCCTTTAATTTCCTATTTTAGTCTTAAAGAGCTGCATTCACTGCTTTTAATTACTCATTAGCGATAAGGTACAAATGACAAAGGAAATAGCACTTCTCCATTTAACTTCTTTTCCATTGACACCTGTGAGTTGTCTTTGTGAGCTACCTGGTTTAATAAAATATCTAAAAGGAAAGTGAAGAGAAAAAGGTAAAGAACTTAGAATTACTAATCCACTCCAAGCTACAAATCATTTGGATGAAGTCCATGGAAAGGAAAAAACATCTGCGATATCAGAATGGCCTGACATGGCAGAATAAAAACACTAACAAGCCGTAAAATTAAAAAAAAAGATCTGCTATTGGTAAGAGTTGGCTTCTTATTAAGCAATCGGGTTGGAACAAAAACCTGCATTGGACTGATCACTAGTTATACCTAATATCTAAACTGGTTTTGTCTGTGTGAGTGTGTGTGTGGATGTGTGCTTCAGAGTGCTCTCTGATAGACTGGCATCCTATACAGGATTTGGACCTGCTTAGTGCCCAATGCTGTTGAAGAACCTCCTGCACTCAATAAGTGGCATACCAGGTTCAAAAAATAATTTAGCGAAATTGGCAACATTTGAATATCCACTACGGATTGACTCTCTTGTAAATTGAACCTACTGGTACCTCATGTGTCCCAGACAGACTCTTCCACATTTTGTTCACTGTCATGGGGAGCTATTGCCTATTGCAGAAGCATATAGTGCAAGGAAGGAACTAACCCTGGAAAAAGTGCCAGTTCATGACAGGGCCCACTCCCACAGGGTGCCACGTTAGAGTCACCAGTTGACCAAGCATGAATGTCTTTGGAGTGTAAACTGAAATGCCTGAAAGAAACCCGCTGGCCAAAGTGAGAATAAGAACTGTCCCCATGGACTCTACAGCTTTGAGGCAGAAGCTATTGCCACTGTGTCACCATGCCATCCTGATATGAATACACCCAGAAATAAAGGATAAAGTTTAGTCTTTCAAGTCAAGGTTAAGGTACCAAAGAAAAGGCATACATAATTGGTGCCATCATTTTAATTTTAAAAATATAGATAAAACAAATGTCTTGAGCATTTATCTTCAACTGATGCAACTTTCATGCTCTCTCTTTCTTGATAATCTGGCACTCAGCGTGATACGAACTGAATCACTACAAACTTTAAAGTTTGAACTTAATGACTTTGTAATGCCAAGCACTGTGAAAGGTGCTGCAGTGGATTCAGAAAGTCTTCAGACCCCTTCACTTTCTTCACATTTTGTTATGTTACACCCTTGTGCTATAATCTTTTAAATATGTTTTTTTTTCCTTCACAAAGCAACACTCATTACATCTGAAAAACAAACAAAAAGTAGGATTTTGACACCAGTATTCAGACATATTGCTATGACTCTTAATTCGTTGATCATGATTGAGATGTTTCTATACATTATCTGGTGCCCAGGTATGGTTAATTTAATTGGCTGCACATGACTAATGAAGGCTTTCACATGTCTACAGAAGCTTTACTATTACCATACATTAGAACATTAGAACAATCTAGACGAGAACAGGCCATTCAGCTCAACAAAGCCCACCAGTCCCATCCACTTATTTCTTCCAATAAAACATCAAGTCAAGTTTTCAAAGTCCCTAACGTCTTACTGTCTACCACACTACTTGGTCGCTTATTCCAAGTGTCTATCATTCTTTGTGTAAAGAAAAACTTCCTAATGTTTGTGCGAAATTTACTCTTAACAAGTTT
The DNA here is from genome assembly GCF_016835505.1 of Polypterus senegalus. Taxonomy (NCBI): domain Eukaryota; kingdom Metazoa; phylum Chordata; class Cladistia; order Polypteriformes; family Polypteridae; genus Polypterus; species Polypterus senegalus. The sequence continues at coordinate 21,366,421 of NC_053157.1, forward strand.
CCAACTGTGTTCCCGTGTTCTTGACGTACGCATTTTAAAGTAACAGTCTTGATCCACTGGACAAATTCCCTTCATAATTTTAAACACTTCAATCATGTCACCTCTTAATCTTCTTTTGCTTAAACTTTTTAATTTTTCTTCATAACTCATCCCCTGTAGCCCTGGAATCAGCCTAGTCGCTATTCTCAGGGTTCAATACAATACAAGTTATTTTTGTATAGCCCAAAATCACACAAGGAGTGCCGCAATGGGGCTTTAACAGGCCCTGTTATTGACAGACCCCAGCTTTGACTCTCTAAGAAAACAAGGAAAAACTCCCAAAACAACCCTTGTAGGGGAAAAATGGAAGAAATCTCTGGAAAGGCAGTTCAGAGAAAGACATCTTTCCAGGTAGGCTGGGCATGCAGTGGGTGTCAAAAATGGAGTAAGTACAATACAATACACAGAACAGAACACAAGTTTCACTAGTGACAATGTGCATCAGGCAAAAACCAAGTTATGAAATTGAAGGAACTGCCTACAGTGCTTAGAGACAGGATTGTGTCAAGGCACAGATCTGGGGAAGGCTACAAAAATTCCTACAACTCTGAAGGTTTCCAAGAGAAGTTGCCACCATAATTCTTAAAATTAGCAAGTTTGGAACAATTGTGTCTCTTCAAAGAGCTGACCGCCTAACCAAGCAGACCAATCATTGGAGAAGGGCTATGGGTAAGAGAGGTGACCAAGAACGCAATGGTCAAACTGGCTGAGCTCCAGAGAATGTGTGTGGAGATGGAAGGACAACCATCACTGCCACACTCCACAAATCTGGGCTTTATGACAAAGTGGCCAGATGGAAGGTTCTCCTTGGTAAAGAAAACATGGAAGCCCACTTGGAGTTTGCAAAAAGGCACCTAAAGGACTAGACTTTGAGAAGCAAGATACTCTGAGAATACACTATGTCTGGAGCAAACGAGTCAATGCTCATTACCTGTGCAATACCATTCCAACGATGCAGCATGGTGGTTGTGGCAGCATCATGTTGTGGCATTATTTTTGAGCAGCAGTGACTGGGAGACAAGCCAAGGCATGAAAGGACAAGCCTCGGCCCCTCAGGACTTCCAGGCCGAAGTTGGTTTGAAAATTGGTTGAAAGTTGAAGCAAAATGCAGAGATATCCTTAATGAAAACCTGTGTCAGGGTGCTCTGGACTGCTGGACCTCAGTTCACATTTCAACAAGTCAATGACCCTAAACACAAAACAACAACAACACCAAAGTGGCTTAGGGACAACTCTGTGAATGTTGTTTAGTGGCCCAGCCAGAGCCCAGATTGAAAACAATCGGACATCTCTGGAGAGACCTGGAAATAGCTGTCCACCAATGTTCTCCATCAAACCTGACAGAGCTTGTGAGGATCTGCAGAGATGAATGGCATTAAATCCCCAAATTCAGGTGTGTGAAGGTTGTCACATCAAACCCAAGAAGAGTCCAGGCTAGAATTGCTGCCAAGTAGTGCTTCAACAAAGTACTGAGTAAAGGGTCTGAACTCTTGTGTCAGTGTAATATTTCAGTTTTTTCCTTTAAATAAAGTAGCAAATATTTCTAAAATCCTGTTTCTGGTATGTCATTCTGGGGTATTGACAGCTGCTTGATGTGGAAAAAAAATGCACTGAAATGATTTTTCAGATAAGGCTGCAAATGTGAAATGAAGGAGTCTCACTAGTTTCTGACTATATATATATATATATATATATATATATATATATATATATATATATATATATATATATATATATATATATATGATATTGTACCTGAAAAATACTACAAAGAGTACACAACACATGTTTCACGCTAATTGGGGCTTGTCAGGTGTACTTCACCTTTGTTTCCCCTTACGGGGATTGAAACTCAGACATCACCGCCCAAGGCAAAGCCTTAGACGTTGCACCACGGTGGTTGGTTCTCTAATTTGACAGGGTGAAGATCAGAGTATTATATTTACAGGTCTGAATTGCAGTCTGATTATTTGGGTGGTTACCTGCCAGGTAAAGCTTGTGGTTGGTCGGCCAGCTGTCAAACATCTGCCATGTTGTCTCAGTTGCGAGAAGCGGTTCATAGATATGTGAAACAATACAATGAGTACACGATATGTGTTTTCAAATCAGCTGCCGTGGTGCAACGTCAGAGGCTTCATCTCAGGCACTAACATCTGTTGTTCCATCCCCATAAAGGGATGAAAAAGTACATACATCTGATGGGCCCCAATAAGGGCGAAACACATGTTATGTACTCTTTATTTATATCACATATTTACGATCTGCTTCTAGCAATTGAGAGGGCAGGGCATGGCAGATTTTTGCCGACTGGCCAATCAGCCACAAGTGTTACCTGGTAGGTGACCATTGAAATAATTAGATAGCAAGTCAGACTTATGAATATATACTGTATATATATATATATATATATATATATATATGGTGACACGTGAGTCACTGTCTTGCACCCCAAAACACAAGGCTGAGTCTCAGTACTTTAGCAAAACTAACTTTATTCAACTTGAAACAGGAACAGCATGGTTATTTATTGAAGCGGGAGCTACCACTCTCCTAAACATAGACACAGCAAACGGGCAGGGCCAGGGCCATGTCAGTGACCAAGTTATACTGTTCCCTGCATTTATGATGATCCTTGCATCACCCATTAGCGACAGGCGCTTATAGCGTGAACTTGAACAGCTCATAGTTGTTTCCACGGCACTATGCTGCTACACTGCAAGACTGTGGTTGCCTCGGCAATGGACACACAGTCATTCAGAGACGCAGCTGTCACACCTTTATGTGTCGTCCTGTTGGGATGTCCTAAAAGAGTTCAGAAACCTGACTTTATATATATATATATATAATCATATTATAAAAGACTAAAAATGGAGTGGTGTTTCTGGTGTTTCTTTACAGCCACTAACGATGTAAAACCATGAAACGAAGCACACTTCTGACCATAACACACAATATTATCAAAGCAGATTAATCCAATTCAAGGTCATGACAACTATCCTGCCAGAATCTGAAGGAATTCAGAAACCCATAGCAGACTATTTCAGTTCTCAATTACATGCACAATCATCCAGGTTCAATTTCGACACACCAATTAACCTAAACCTATAAGGAAAATTTGAGTATCCAGAGAAGAAACCCACCCAGTCATGGAGAGAACCGGAAGAATGTACACAGACAACTGGCATGGAATGTGAACCCTGGAGTCATTAGGCACTAGTGCAATGGACTATGCCACCTGGGTTTAAAATAATACTACATTATTATTAATGATTCAAATTATTAGCAGCACATGCTTCACTCTATAGTAAATATACATTTTACATCAGTAACGTAAGGTAAGATGCAGCCGTCTTTCCTTCAGTCGCATAACTCAGTTCCTGCTTGATAGCTTCTGCTATCAATTTGCAGTAATCAAAGCAGGCCAAATGTATCAAATATTTCAACTTCTGCCTACATCTGACATTTCTCCAAACAAATAAAAACTTAAAAAGTATTGAGTGGGTGTACTAACAACTAATGTAAAAGTAAAAATAAATAAATAAAATGAAGAGGTTCAGTGCTTCAGAGTTATAGTCAGTCCAAGTTTTGTTCTAAGGTTCTCACTGGACTTTCTTTGTTTTTTCAAATATTTTAAACCCAAAACCAGTCACATCTTTAATTAGCTGACATGCAAGTGAAGGCTCACCTCATCCTCAACAGGCTGATTTCAGAGATAACACAAAAGTATTATTTGACTGTTTTCCTCAAAGCTTTAACTAGGAACATTTTTCAGTGCTCAGCTCTCAAATCTGACCTCATCTTATCTCTCTGACTCAATAAGACAATCCATTCAGTTTTATTAATTAAAATTATAGAATCAAAGATTTTTTCTTTTTTTTCCTGCCTGGGTTGCTGTGGCAACCGACTGAATTTCCTTTTCATGTAATATATCCTTTCAGAATACAGTGTGGAATGGTGTTAACCAAGTTCTTGTCAGAATGGCAAGGAATTACACTATGGAAGTGTACTTGATTTCCATTTAAACAAATTGTCAATGGGTTGATTTTGTCTTACTTGCGGCTCATTTGCTATGGTTAGAGCAAACATCCTTTTGGTTTGAAATTTGATGAGCGGACATGGATTAATTTGAAACCAAGGTTGTACTGTAATTGTTATATTTTCCCAATGTATGAATTACTCATCTTATCCACTGTAAAGATCACTGAAGAGAGAGTAAGGCAGTGCATTTAATTTGCCTAAAAGCTGCATTAGCATTTTTAATGGCCTCACATTTAGCAACTGAAATGACAGTTCTGCTATGATGTTATATTTAAATATGCAGAAATATTCATTACTATTTATTATATGGCTGATGCCTTTCTCCATGGCAAGTTAGAATACTTGATATACAGTTGGTTACATTATCTTTTTTATTTTTCTTTTTCCAATTGGAGCACAGACAGGCGAAGTGACTTGCCTTAACCAGCACGCCACACTGCCTTCAAGGAGTGCGCGATGAGGCATGAGGAGTCATTATGAAGCAGTGGTTAACACTCATGCTTAAGGGATCCATCATCCTGGACTCACACCTGGAGTTTGGACATTCTCATCCGGTCCTGCCCAGACTGGGCTATGTGCCCCTAATAATATCATGTCAAGCCCCACCCAGTATTTCATACATCCCACTTACCATCTCAGTCTGGAGTTGGGCCTGTATCATGCAGCAGCATTTAATGAGACTTGCTGCCTCAAGCTTCACACCAATAATAAATAATATATTTTACACTTAGGGGGCTGGAATGTTTGTTTTCCTCTCCTTATGGCCATCTCACCATTTCATAAATTATCAAATTGGATTCTGACTTCTTCCAGTTCAGTTAGTGACTTAAAACCTGCCAATAGCCGATGTAAGAGTTGAATTTGAATCCTGGACACTTTTTTCTTTGTAAAATGTTGCTAATAAGATATGCACTCGTTGCCTCTTGCGAGATTTAGATAAAGAATAACGATTGATGCTTTCTCCTGCCTGTGTTTTATTGCTTAAATCGGGGAATTCCAGTGAGGGGTGTCTGTATTCAAACTCTTTTCTTCCCTACTGACTGTAACTTAAAGTAATTAATGTTACATTTTGTTATGGATTCTTTCATTTTTATTTATTTAGTGTTTCAATCTGTGTAATTGTAATATGTGTATTACTCTTTGTAAACTCCATTTTTTTTTTTTGTCAAAATCAAATTCATAAAGCCAGTTCAGGATGAGAAAAATGCTTTTGTTGACATGCACATGGAGTAACTCAGTGCATGGAAGGAGATGACTGACTGGTAACATTTGTGAATTGCAGATGCCAGAGGTAGGTTTTATTGGGAAGCTAGGAAAGTGAGGTCCTTGCCATTCATTGAATGCACTTTGGGAGGAGAAGTGCTAATTTGTTTGTTTTTCTGCTTTTGTGTTTTATTATGTTATTTTTTTGTTCTAGTCTTGCTTCTAAATTACGATTCATGGATTTTGGATTGGACATGGTTTCTTTAGATTGCCCTCTTGACAACGTCCTTTGCTTTTATTGTTTAAACCTAGTGCCATTTCCTCAAAAAATATTTTTATTTATAAAGATTCTTGGGGGATCATTGTTTGTTCAAGGTTTTTAACTTTGCATTGGGAGAAACTTTGAATTAATGGCATATTTGAGTATATTTAAACATTTTGAATGCAAAGTGCCACTTGACCAGTTGTAGTCCAAAGCCAGTCTTTTGAGTAGTCACTAACAATGCAGGGAAGTGAACATTTACTGGGCAGGGTAGGTAGAATACTGGCCTGATTTCAACTCTAGCCCCACACTTTTGCCATTGATGAGTGCTGTGAGTCAGGTCAGTGCATAGGTAACAGTTTGGGGCAGGGTGACTTGGGGTGAGCCTTATACAGTACAATACAATACTAATTTATTTTATGTATAGCCCAAAATCACACAAGAAGTGCCGCAATGGGCTTTCACAGGCCCTGCTTCTTGACAGCCCCCCAGTCTTGACTCTCTAACAATTCAAGAAAAAACTCCCCAAAAAAATGGAAGAAACCTTGGGAAAGGCAGTTTAAAGAGAGACCCCTTTCCAGGTAGGTTGGGCATGCAGTGGGTGTCAAAAAGAAGGGGGTCAATACAATACAGTATAATACACAGAACAGAACAAATTCTCAATACAGTATAAAAATAAAAATTTTAGAAGTACGGAGTAGAATGTAACAGTAGATGATATCACATAATATGATCTGGATTTGTTTAGAGTCTTGGAGACCTCATCCATCAAGCTGCCTCCCCCATTTGGCCATTCCACAGCTGAAATAGCACTAATCCGATGAAAGGACCCCTCTTTTCCACGATTCCTACGATCCTCCATCAGGGATGACTTTACCTTAGGCAGGCAAAACAACTTGGTAGGTGGGACATGGCACCAAGTGCCAAATTTGAGGACAGAGAAGAGTAACAGAATAGGTGAGGGTTAGTATCAAATTATAACTATCATGTTACTTATGTTTTAGTGCTAATGACTAACAGCATAGATGCAGTCTGTACAGTCAATCAGCAGCTCTAGTCAGGGTGTGCTAAACTGAAGTAGTGAGTCTTCAGCCGGGATTTAAAAGCTGAGACCGAAGGGGCATCTCTTATAGTAGCAGGCAGACCATTCCATAGTTTAGGGGCCCTGTAACTAAAAGCTCGACCTCCCACTGTTATTTTATTAATCCTTGGAATCCTAAGCAGACCGGCATCTTGAGATCTTAATGTGCGCTCTGGTTTGTAAGTCATGATAAGTTCAGACAAGTAAGCCGGACCTTGGCCATTTCATGCTTTATATGTTAAAAGGAGGATTTTGAAATCTGCGCTAAACTTAACCGGGAGCCAGTGTAAGGATTTAAGAACAGGAGTTATGTGTTCGTATTTTCTTGTTCTTGTAATAATTCTTGGAGCAGCATTTTGGATTAACTGGAGACCGTATAAAGAACAGTTTGAACATCCACTGAACACCACATTGCAGTAGTCAATCCTACTAGAAATAAATGCATGAATACATTTCTCAGAATCCTGTTTATTTAGAAAGTGCCTTAATTTCCCAACATTTTTAAGATGGAAGAAACATGATTTGGACAACTTTGTAATATGCGCTTTAAATGATATGCTAGTGTCAGAGATAACTCCTACATTGCGGGAGATTCAGTAGAATTAATAGTGATTCCAACTGAGTTAAATGATGACAGAATATTGTTGTGATCAGCATCATTCCCTCCAACAATTAACATCTCTGTTTTATCTGTATTTAATGACAAGTAGCTCTCATCCATCCACTCCTTTAATTCACTGCACAGCTAATTAAAGACAACGTCGGAGAAACTTCATTTGATCTAAATGAAAGGTATAACTGGGTGTCATCTGCATACGAGTGAAAATTAACATTATGTTTCCTAATGAGAGATCCCAGTGGAAGAATGTAAAGTGAAAATAGTAAAGGTCCCAGTACTAAGCCCTGCGGGACACCATATTGAACTTCTGTGTTTAATGATGGAGTACTGTCAGTACATTTCTGTACATCAGTGTTTTTCAACTGGGGTTCCTGGGAACACAAGGGTTCCATGAGTGCTAGCCAAGGGTTCTGCTGAAAAAGTCCTAATGATATAGGACATACTGGTGGTTAATTGCACAGGATTCCATGAGCAAGGTAACCATTCGCACAGGGTTCCACTGCAGCGAAAAGGTTGAAAAACACTGCTGTACATATTGGAACCCATCCATCCATCCATTATCCAACCTGCTATATCCTAACTACAGGGTCACGGAGGTCTGCTGGAGCCAATCCCAGCCAACACAGGGCACAAGGCAGGAAACAAACCCCAGGCAGGGCGCCAGCCCACCACAGCATATTGGAACCGATTTGATAAATAAGAACTAAACCAAGCGAGCGCAGTGCCTGTAAGCCCAACATCATTTTCTAGTCTGTGCAGTAAAATAGAATGGTCAGTGGTGTCAAATGCTGCGCTTAAGTCTATCAACATAATTACAGTGGAGTTTCCTTCATCAGAGGATATCATTTACTACCCGTGTTAGTGCCGTTTCTGTACTATGACCAGTGCAGAAACCAGACTGGAATTTCTCAAATAAACTGTAATGTGTAGGTGTGACAGAAGCTGATTGGTGACTACTTTTTCTAGTATTTTAGAGAGAAATGGTAAATTTGAAATAGGCCTATAGTTATTTAGTATGTGTGGGTCTAGGTCTGACTTTTTAAGTAATGGTTTAATGACTGACACTTTTAGTGCATCAGGTACTGTGCCATGCAATAATGAACTACTGTATCTGGGTAGGATGGTGAAGGTCCTGGCCTGCAATGAGAAGCATTGTGGAGTCCTCACACACATTTCTGTCATTTTCCTGTCTCCATATTACAATAATAATATAATATTTTCACTGTGGAAAGGAATGGGTAGTCAAAATTGAGCTTTGAGGCGACTACAGGATGGAAAATTGCCTAAAATATTCAAAACTTCTGGAATTTAATGAGGACACATCAAATGCACCTACTTAAAGAACTGTATATCATACTATTTGCTTACATCTTTTAGAGAGCTTTTCATAAAGGGGTACATGAGAGACTTGTAATCAAATTAAGAGAAGTGGGAATTCAGGGTGCAGTGTGTAGATGAATACAAAATACACTGGGAACAAAGTGCTGTGGTGTGGGGAACTTTTTTTAGAATTACGAGTTGTATACGTCAGGAATCAATGGATTTATGGATGGAGGAATCACTCTAGAAATTACGATACTTGGATAATTTGTTTATTAGATGCAGTTCACTTCTCGTCAGTACTCTCTGCTGCTCATCCCCTTTTTCTACTTCTGCTCACTAAATATTATTAAGAAAAAAAAAGTTTGAGTATATATTGAGGCACAAAAGAGGCACAAAAAAAGCACGAAGAATGAAAAAAAAAAGAAATAGGAAAATGGCATTAATATTTAGTGCTAAAGAAAATGTTGATATTTACAACAAAATCCTTTTCTGAAAGTCAAGTGATTCTCCACCACGTATGAGTGATTTAAAATTTAAAATCAAGCAATGGCAGACACTTCACCTCACACAATTACCAGTATAAACAATATCGCTCTGTAAACCAAAGCATTGGCAAATTCTTTTAAAAAATCAATTTAATGCTTGAATACAAATACAGGAATGAACTGCTGCTAAAGCAGGATTGATTTTCAACCAAGATATAAATAATTATGCCACACATTTGACCACATTACCTTAGTGTATTGATCACGGTAAAAATGTATACAGTGCACTTTCATTTTACAAACAGTCAATATATAGAAAATTCTTTGTTTCCAGAAAATACAGAACACAAAATTATTAACACTAACATTCTTTCAGTGGCCCTGTGTTAATCAATAAAAACAGCTTGGACTGGCCATTCATTAAAATGTACTTTGTTATCCAATTATGATACTGATTAAACATAACTGTCATTCTCAAACCTGGTTAATCGGCAGAGGACGTGAGGCAGGGTATAGCCGAGTACAGGACCTAAGTCCATTAACCCAACACATACATCTTTGGGATGATGACAGGCCCAGGGAAGACACCAGGAAAGCCTATGAAGACCAATTGCCAGACTGACAACCAAGGTACTAGAGCCATGAAACTTTCAAATAATACAAATCTAAATAATAAAGTTCTGGCAGATTTACCCAGAAGGCCCCCAAAACTATTGAGGTTGAAATTAACGACCTAATAAGAATATGCCAAAGGGCATACAGCCATTCATTACATCCAAGTTTGTTCTTCAATCGTCTTTAACTCTTTCAGGGCTGATGTTGACTTTTGTCGAAATTCAGGGGGAGAGGAAGGCAATCAGCTGTAAACTGCGATAAAACTCGCCCTTACTTTTTAGTTTGACTCTCTTTGCTTAAAGTAAAGTTACGAAGCTTTGTTGATTTGACCTTGTGAGTAGTGAAGAGGTCACTAACCCTCTGAAATGGCATCAGCACATCTGGTGAGACTAAAGCAAAAGTGCAGAGCAAAATACTCGTGGTCGTTTTACGTATTATTGCTGAATCACACTCTGACTTTCGGACTCTGAGTTTGATGCAAGTGATCTGGAGATGGATATCGAAAACAAAAGTGAGGTACCAGCATCAGCCTATTGGTCCCCAGCTGATCATGGTGCTGAACATGTTCACAGCAGCGTTCGCCTAGGAGGACCACAAATTATGATGACAAGAAGTACAAACCATATTGCGTCACACTGTGACTGTCACCCTAGCCCACCTGCTGTGTGAAGGCAGAAAGGAGCCACCTCTGCTCAGTCACTGTTGCCAGAGATGCTGAACAGGGGCCAACAGCAGCCACAGCACATAGAAACAGACATTTTATGTTGATTTATGTGTGAAACCAGTGCATTGTGTGCTTTTCAGAAAACTAAGTTTTTTTAAAAAATATTCACCCCTCAAAGAGTTAAAGAAGCCTACCAGCTTCTCTGCTCTTTTGTCCTCAACCTCCTAAGACCTCTTAGCAAAAACATCACATTTAGCAATTAGGGAGTAGCAGAAGGTAGAGTCCATCTTCAGAGGTACTGTATGTTCCATGCAGATTTCTAGAGGAGACCATTCTCACTTGTTTGGAACAGACATCAAAAGGTTGTTTTAAGACCAAAATCAAAGTTCTAGTAATTGTGTGATAGATGGACACAACTATTAGCATTTTATGTATATAGATAAAGACATACTCTTTTATTTTTTGGGATCCGAGATGTTTATCCTGAGTTCAGGAAGAGCTCCACACTACCACCTATCACAGTCACCCACCACAGTCTCTATTCCCTATATACTCTGGTGTATGAAGTGTTGAATTTGACTAAATTATGTAATAGAATTACATCTGCAGATTTTGCGCATTTCAGTATTCATAAAAATGGACTTATCATAGATTTACAACTCTATTTCTATTTCTGACTTGCAGAGATATTAGAGAATCAGCATGTCTGTATCAAAAAGGAAACAAATAAAAAGAGCAAAAACGATTTTTTATAATGAGTGCTGCTGAAGCTAACCCCGTATAATGTAATGGACTCTGTATGTACGTGTTCACGCTTTTCACCTCCCTCTAGGGTTAAAATGAATTCTGCTCTGATAGCGTTTTGTGCCAACAATGACTACAACTGGGTAGTCTTGGCCACTCAGTCATCCCAAAACAAATGCAATTGTTTTTTTTTTTTTTCTCTTCTTTTGCATCCATTATGTACAGGAGGAACTCATTTAACCTTCCAAGTTGTTACGGCTACCGCAGTATTCCCTGCATACTAATCTTTTAATGAGAGGACACAGTCATATGACTAGTCAGATAAGAAGTCTTTCTATTTACATCTGCAGTATCTAGAAATGGCACTGGTACCTGTGAGATTATTTCAAGCCAGCATTCCCTGCAGACTAATTATCTAATACTTTCTTCACCTATCTAACAATTTATAATGAAAATTTAAAGAACACAGTATGCTAACTTGTTTATCTGATTTGTGTTTTTTTTTTTTTTTTAAGAAAAGTCAAAGTACTAATGAAAAACACCTGTTCTAAAGTTTTAGATATAGAAAGTTAAGTTCATTTTATAATGACTGCAGCCCCATTCAGGTGCTGTCCGTGCTGTCAGGGTAAGCTACCCAGCGTTTCCTAGATGGAAAATTAGATAGAAGATGAACAAATGAAACAATGGCTTTATCATGGCTTTATTTATTTCTAAAGACCTACCAGGAGTACCCGGCGTTGCACGGGAATATATAACCGGTGAATTTCTCAAATGAAAGAAACAGAACATAGAAATAGAACAAACAGTTTTCTGATTGACATTTTATTGTAAGTTCCTCCACTCTGGATTGTGGCTGCTGTGGCATTTTCAGACGTCCTTGAAATAGACTATGTTGTGCCATCTGAAGTGGACCTTCCAATTCTACATCTTTTTTTCGGTGGCATGGGTATATTAGCGAAAAGCAGGACAATTATAATGTGTTACATGGTATTACGTATGGAATAAGCACCACAGTGAGAGGAATTTACGTTATTTACAATACGTTGGAAAGTGAACAAATAGCACCAGTCAGTCAGAAAGAGCAACAATGAAATGGTACTGTGAGTCGGAAAGGGAGCAAATAGCACCACAAATATGTAAAGCCAGTGAGAAAGAGTAGCACTGAAACCTTACTGGGAAAAATGGTGGGGAGGGGTGCTCTGTTTCTAAGGAGCATTCATGTTGAACCGTGCTGCTATGTAATGGACCTTGGTGATGGTAGCTACAGAGAGAAGTGACATACAACTGCTGCTGTGTCTGGGGAAAATGGTGGGGGAAGGATGCTGTGTTTTTAAGGTGAGTCTCTGTTGAAATGTGCTTGCATATAACGGACATTGGCGAATGAAATACAGCACTATCAGTGCATGTGGGAGCGCGACCCGTGGAAATGAGGGTGTGTTAGCCAGTCACGTGCACTGGGTGGTTCAAGTTTTATATCCATACGGCAGTTCGCCATCACCTGAGCAAAGCAGTTGGCCTTCTCATACTTGGACACTTGTGCCATCTCTTGGCAATTTAAAGAAACATGGGTAAAGAGTGACGCACAGAGACCAAAGCTGCCGCTAGATGGCGCCGCCGTGAACGTCTGTTGCAACACGTGTGCCAAACTTTGTGTAAGTGAAAAAGTGCCCTGTGGTTCACCACAAACATTTTTCCCAACCAAGCATACTCCAGGACCTCCTGGTCACAAAGGTTTGGTGGCGATCGAACGCCCGGTACAGATTTGTATGGTGGACAAACAAACACACATACATACATACATACATACATACATAGACTCTGCTTTATATATTAGATTGATCTTTTCGATCAAAGTAGATGAATGTGAAATGAACTGCTATCATTAGAAGTAATATCAATTAGTAACTTATGGCCAAACAAACCAATATTATTTTTTTCTATTTAAAGCTGTTAACTCAAAGAGGTTTTCAGATGCACATATGCAATATCAGAAAAATGGCCATTAAGGTAACCACTCTGTACAATGTAAAAGCATGTTCATACTTAGAGTGTTCACATCACCATGAGGGTCTAGACCCTCATGTCATGTTGGCGTCTGTGTGCCTCCAGAATTTTCTGACTCACAGTTCTGTGTCGGTCGACTGCTCATGCACTAGACAAGAAAACAAGGGTTCATTCGAGAAACTGTTGAGGGCTTGATCAATTATGTTAAAATGGCTAGTGGGGACTGGGTGGTCTCGTTACTTGGAACTGCTGCAAATTTTCATTTTCTTTCTCCAGTTTTTTTTTTCTTTTTTTCTCTTACTTCACCCTGTAAAGCATTTTGAGCTACATCTTTTGTACGAAAATGTGCTATATAAATTAATATTGTTGTTGTTGTTTTTGTGTGATTTATTGTTATCCACACTTCAATTTAATCCAACATGAAAAGCACACAAAAATATCAAGATTCATGGGAAAACTCTTCCAGAACCTGGGCAAAGATGAAGGCAGAAATGGAAAGTCTACGGAGGTTATGCTGAAGCTTTATAATGCACTGGTTTAGACCTCGTCTGGAGAACTCGTGCAGTTTTGGTCTCCAGGCTACAAAAGGGACATAGCAGCACCAGAAAAGGCCCAGAGAAAAGCGACTAGGTTGATTCTAGGGCAACAGGGGATGAGTTATGAGGAAAGATTAAAAGAGCTGAGCCTTTACAGTTTAGGCAAAAGAAGGTTAAGAGGAGACCTGAGTGAAGTGTTTAAAATTATGAAGGGAATTAGTCCAGTGGATCGAGAGTAGTGTGGTAGACAGTAGTAGGGACTATCAAAAATAGACTTGATGTTTATTTTGTAAGAATTAAGTGGATAGGACTGGCAAGCTTTGTTGGGCTGAATGGACATTTGTCTAGATTCATCTAATGTTCTAATAAAATATCTGTGATATTCATATGTAAAGGCAAAGAAAAAACTAAGGGGGAAAAGCCAAGGGATTATGCAACCATGCCATATCACGCAATAAACGTTTATACTATAAACAGAGCAGGGTGCTCATTCTCCATGTACGACAACGTCTACAGCTGCTGATGCCCGAGTATAGACAAGCCTTTAGAGCTGGTCATAAAGTACAAATTTCATTTATTATGATGTTTATTACAGGGTCTTGAAATGCAGGGAATCTGAAAGGGAGGACTATTTTTGTGTTTTTTGCCTTCTGACATAGTTTAATTTTTGCTTATGTTCTACTGCTACATCATTTTGATTTTTGCTACAGGCACTGTTATTCTAATTACACTGTACTGGTTATATTGTGCTGGCCATTGTAATGAAAACTCATCTCAGAATTCCCCGGGACGCACTTGTTAGTGATGTCATTTGAGTTACGGTATAAAATTCAATCCCATTAATTTTGGGATATCCAAGCTTGACGGATAATTTCTTCCCAATTAATGTGGCCTTGTCTCACAGGATGGTAACCTTTCTGGAAGAGTATGTTTTTTTATCTCATCATGGGTTGTGTTTAGTTAGCCAGGATGAATTTCCTAAAGACAGGTTTTTTTCATATTATAACTAGGGGGCTTCTACAACTGCTTGCCAGCAACTTTGTGCCTCTGCCGCTTGCATATGCGGATTTCATTTTCACCAAACAACAAATCTTTTAATTCTTGTGGATACGCCTCTTCATTGGGAAGAAACACTACTTTTCCCTGATGACAACATGAATTAGAGGATCTACAAGTCTCCAACTCAACTCTTTCAGGGCTAATGTCGATTTTTGTCAAAATTCAGGAGTAGAGGACAGTAATCAGCTGTAAACTGCAACAAAACTCACTCTTACGTGTTAGTTCGACTCTCATTGTTAGAAGGAAAGTTACACAGCTTTTCTGATTTAACCTCGATTCCCTACAGGTGCCGGAGTAGCGAAGAGCAAACAGCCTCTAAAATGGCACCAACATCTGGTGGGAGACCAAAGCAAATGTGCAAAGCAAAATACTCCATGGACGTTTTACGTCATTTCGTTGAATAGAACTCTGACTCGTCGGACTCTGAGTTTTATGCAAGTGATCTGGAGATGGATATCGAAACTGAAAGTGAGGTGCAAGCATCATCTGATCGGTCCCCTACAGCAGTATTCACGTGGGAGGACCACCACTTATGGTGACAAGAGGTACAAACCATATTGTGTCACACTGAGACCGCCACTACCACCCACCTGCTGTGCGAAGACAGCCAGCCCACCACGCATTCCTGCTGACCACCTAGGTGCCCCCACACAGCCACTGCCAGCAGACATGCCAAACATGCGCCATCAGCAGGCACAGCACCAGACATTTTTTGTTGACTTATGTGTGAAACCATCTCTTTGTGGAAAAAATATTAAGCCCTCAAAGAGTTAAAGTTTAAATCTGAAAAATATATTCAATCTCTTTTTGCTATTCCGTTATTTCACCAAGTAATAATTTCCATTTGTTTGTGCTAATGCGATCTTTACTATAATTTTTTTGAGTCTTTTGAATTTTTGTACTTCCATTATTTCTAACCTGCTCTGCATGTGTATCGCGCCAACGTTTTTGAATTCTTTATGTCATTCTACTTTGTCATCTACTCTTTGTCTTTTATTTCTGGCCCTCTTGCCACAAAGTCTTGTCTCACGGAACGTGAAAGTATCTCTCTGAGAAAGTCACGTCTTGTCTCTCATCCCAAGATTTTTTTATTATAATAGAGAGATAATGAGACATATAAAAGTAGTTAGCAAAGGGTTGGGGAGCAGCCAGTACCCCATTTAATATGGCAAAATAAAAGTGAGAAAAGAAATAAACAAAAGGAATCATGGTGTTGTCTGTCAGGTGCTGCCTCTTCCTAAGCTTTGTCATTTTGTTCTCTCTTGTCTGGTTTGTTATTGAACAGTGTTGTCGACTTCCTGCACTTTTGCTCTTCAAATTTCTCTCAGAGCAGAAGAGGAAAGAAATTCTGGGCTGGTGCAGAGGTGCCGTCAGTGGACTTCAACATTCAAGCTGTGAGTGAAATGCTGTTTTACACTTATATTTCTGGTTATTTTTTTGTCATTTGTATTTTTTAAGGACTTTTTCTGTTTCTATGCTTCTATATTCTATTTGTTGCGTATATGTGCTATATACTTGAGTTACTGCCTCAAGGTGAGGAGTTTGAGCATCTCAGGATCTTGTTCAGTAGTAAGGGAAAAGGAATAATAAGATTGACAGGCACATGCGGGCAGCAAGTTCAGTTATTCAGTCAATATACCGATCTGAAATGGTCAAGAAGGAGGCGAGTCAGGAGGCAAATTTCTCGACTTACCACTACCTTTACCTATGGTCGTGAGCTTTGGGTAATGACCAAAAAGACGAGAGTGCAGGTATCAGTGGCCAAAATCAGCTTTCTCTGCATGGTGGCTGGGCTCTCCCTTAGGAGACAGGGTGGAAAGCACAGACATCTGGGAGAGGCTCTCTGCATTGAGAGGAACCAGATGGTTGTGGTTCAGGTATTTGATAAGGATCCCTCCATGTGAACGTTTAATAGGCATGAAAAGCAGGGAGGAAACCCTGAGGAAGACTCAGGGCCTGCTGGAAGGATTACATCTCCTAGATGGTCTGAGAATACCTTGGGATCCCATAATATGAGTCGGTAAGTGTGGCTGGTGAAAGAGACGTGTGGGTCAGTATCAAATAAGCGGAGAAAAATGAATGAATACTTGTTATATTGGTTGTTTAACAGCTAATCTTAGAAAGTTAATGTTAATGTTAAATTCACTTAAGTTTTTGCTTAATTTCAATAGAATATCACTTTCTCACAGTTATTTAGATTATGGTACAGTGTTCTACCCCCTCTAAGTTAACACGAAATACAACTTTTATTGTTATATCTGTAAAACTGAGTGTTAATTTAGCCAGTTAGGAAATGGTCACACAGCAGGTATGGACTGTTAGATAAATTTGCAAATAGGAGATCGGCATACAGTTTTCAGACTGTGCTTAATGTTCTTCATGTAATGCGACTGTATGACCAAACTTAGAGAGAAATGAAACTAGAGAACTTTCTTTAAACAAGAACTTTTCTTTAATATCTCATTTTTCTCAATTTTTTGTGTGAAGTTTTGATAAAACTTTTTAAAAGAAGATATTTGTTCTGTGGAATAATTTGAATACGTGTTAAACGTTTGCCAGAGCTGTCCCATGAAACAAACTAAAAGCTGCAGAACTTTGGTAATTTTGGACAAATGCAGCTGATTTAGTTATTGATGCAAATTCATTATTATATCTTATTATTCTACAGTTTATGTGTTGTTACCTTTATATGCTTTTTATTATCATTGCCGTATATACTCGTGTATAAGTTGGGTCTTGAAACCCAAAAAATCAATCATAAAATCAGACCCTGACTTATATGCCCGTTCAAAAATATATTTTTTTTTCCATCTTCTTGCTTCCTCCAATCTTGCACCAGTTTCTCAGAAACATTGAATTTTGTTGCAGCAGCGCAATTACCAATTTCTTTTGCTACTTCAACAAGGTTCAATTTAAAACCCATCCATTTTCCAACCCGCTGAATCCGAACACAGGGTCACGGGGGTTTGCTGGAGTCAATCCCAGCCAACACAGGGCAGGAACCAATCCCGGGCAGGGTGCCAACCCACCGCAGGACACACACAAACACACCAACCACATGTTAGGGCCAATTTAGAATCGTCAATCCACCTAACCTGCATGTCTTTGGATGTGGGAGGAAACCGGAGCGCCCGGAGGAAACCCACGCAGACACAGGGAGAACATGCAAACTCCACGCAGGGAGGACCTGGGAAGCGAACCTGGGTCTCCTAAATGCGTGGCAGCAGTGCTACCACTGCGCCACCGTGCCGCCCTCAATTTAAAACCAACTTCATATTTTCTTCCGATCAAATGCTCCATTGTAGATAAGGGATGCTCTTATGATAAAGGTGTATGAGGGGGCAAGATACAAAAATCACAAAATAGTGCAAATGTTGCTTCGGAATAGTTTGGGTATTACCGTGTGGTCACGTAGGCACAAAACATAGAACCAAAAAAAGGCCATGTGCTCCATGGTTACCCTCGCAGGTGGGCGTTAGCATATCATAATCTCTTGGACCAATGGCTTGAGTTTTCTGCATTCGTCTTATACGACCTAAATTAGAAAATTTCGGAAATTATACGGTAAAATCAAGCGCTGACTTATCCATGGAAGAAATTAAAAGAACGAGTATATATTTCATTTTTCATTTATACCTTTTCACTTAATATATTTATAGGCACTTACATTATTGGATTATGATTGCTGTATTCGCTTTACCTTTCGTTGCATGTTTGTATTTTGTTATCTACTTTAAATATATGACTGATTAATACGTTATTATTATTACTATTAATGTTAAATTGGCTTGAGGCTTGTACTCAATTTTATTAATTAACCAAAAATATCATCCATACAAGAACAAAGCTAAGCTATTGTCAAACATTCTCTGGGATTCATAATAAAAAAAAGAAGTAGAAAGGAGAAGAGAAAATCCCAAGAACTTGAATGAAAAAGTTCATCCCTTCAATCAACTCACTAAAACTCTGCTGTAATTAACAAAGAGCTGCAAGTACACACCTAGTCACTGGACAGGTTGCTAAGCAACCAAGAGAAGCTGCTTTTTGTAGAAGCAAGAAGAAGGATCTTGGGTTGTTGTAATCACACAGAGCCCCTCCGACCTCTGATAGTAGCGCATGCCACCTATGCATAGAAATATTTTAAATGTTGGTAGGGGTGTTTTGACTCAACAAAGCTACTTAATCAAAGAATCCATTAATAGTGAATTGATTTTCATTCTAGAGTTCCAGGGCTGCTGTTGTGCAAAAGCCTGCTCCAAATCCCTCGCTCCCAGAATGAAACAGATGCAAGCAAACAAATGCCAAGAACTGAACAGATTTGTTTTATAATATTGGAAACAATAGATAAACATTCATAAATAAGCATGAAACATCAACACTAACATTCCGCATGGAGTGTTTGCACGTTAAATGATTCCTGTTTCAGCAAACATTCATTCTGATCAGTATTTCCATAGAAATAGCACGATAGATTTTGAGAATATGTTTTGTGGCATTGCCTGTTTATTATACTATCCACACAACAATATGAAAACATACTGTTTTGCAATCAGACCTCAAAATGCCTTTCATTCACAGTGCAAGTTCTATAAAACAGAGTCAGATTTTCCTTACGTTAAAATAAAAGACAACAATACATCAAGATGTGTTTGGTGGCCTAGTGACTAATATGTAACGGTAACCCCTTTACCCAGCCGGCAGCTACACCTCCAAGACCTGTGGCCTGGATAATTTGCTGAGAAATCTAACTATCAAGCCGTACTTCTACACAAGTAAACTTTTCCCCACAATCGACGGTATAAATGCAAGTCCACAAAAACAGAATGTAAAATTAAACGGAGTAAATGTATTCAATGAAACAAGACATGCCACAAAACAAATGCACATATAAATATTCCTCCACCCCAGCAACCTCAAGACAGCACCAAAATATACATACAAAACCCCTCCCTTGTCCCTGTAACATATAACACACACCACACAAGCAACAAAATGACTAATAAACAGAATGGTTGTGAACTTGAGTCCGAAAGTAAAAATGTCCTGAATACGGATGACTGAACTAGCGGCAATTGTGGTGTTTGATTTTCCCGGCGTTTTGGAGCAACCTCACCGTGATTCCTCGGCGTATGGTGGATGATGAATCGACCCCGGGGTCTCAGCAGATGCAGGTTGGAAGACAGTCCGGATTAATGAAAAACAAACTGGAACAAAGCGCAATGTGATGAGACAGCAAGCAAGTTGAAGTGATTGACACAAAACACTGTCTTTTTTTCTTCTCTCTCCTTCCTCTTAAATAGTCGGTGACGGCAGTAATTGGTTGATTTAGCACAGGTGTTTTCCAGATTTGCGGCTGTGGTCTCCTCCCATCATCCGTCCTCCTTTACGGGGACGGCATTAACTGATACACATACACACAGCCAATGGGACAATGAAACGAGACACACTCAGAACTGACATTTGAACACTATGTGGCCCTGCTACAAATAATTTGGACTTGACCTGTATTTGTCAAGAGTTGGTAGGTAAACGGTACTACCTGACTCAAAAATCTCAGAGCGACGCAAATTTAGTTCACGTTTTAGGAGTGGAAGAATTGTATCAGTTTTCAATTCTCCTAGTTTAGGAAGCTACTTCTAACTTCATTGGAATTCTGGAGAGCTTGTGAGCTCTTCTGACTTTCTAGGAGCTTCCAGAAAATGGCATTTAGGCAGAGGCCAGCACGCACATCCCAGCAAAAGCTGATTTTTTTGGAAATGTTGGTCAACAGTGAACTTAGAACAAAATATTGATTTGACAGAGATGGAATATTATTTATAACAAATTTTGTGCAATCTATCCACGGTCACACATGCGTGCTTGGCAGGCAGTCTAAGGGATTAACTGGGAGTAAGACACAGAGACTACGATTTTTGAATGGTGCTAATACCTTTTTTCCTTCCTCCACAGACCAGCAGAAGTAAAGCCTTCCGGAATACTCCTCCTACCAAGACCTCAATTCCAGCCATGATCCCACCCCTTCCCGTCTCCTCTTTATATAACCAGACCCATTAATCCTCTTGTTTAGTCTTGATTTAGACTCAGTCTTCAATGATTAATTGTTTTGCTAATTTTTGCCTACAGTATATGGGGTGCAATGCCCAAACCTTCATCTAATTTGTTGTGCTTTCTTTACATTATCTATATGGAGAAGCCATGTACTGCCAGCCAATATAAAAGTTAGTAATGTTACATTTTTTTTGGCCATAGGGAAATTGTAGCTTTGCAATAACGATGATTTGGGTACGTCCCAATCAAGCACTTCTCGAATTTTGTACCAAAATGAATGCCCTTACAACATGTTGTAGTGGGGCTACATAGTAATAGTGTTGTCAATGTTAGTATTAAGTGCGTTTTGTTTCCATCGTCCCGTTTGCTGTTTATGTGTGCATCAGTGAATGTCATCCCCGTAAATACAGGGGGATGGATGATGGAAAGAGACCACAGCCCCAAGATGGAAAGCACCTCTTTTCAATCACAATCAATTACAACCAGCTCATCACTATATAGGCAATCAGGAGGGAACAGAGAGAGGAAGAGGAGAAAAGACAGAGATTTTGATTTACACGACCACGAACCATCTTTACCTTCTGTTTACCACATTGCGCTTTTGGTAACCGGTTTTCATTCCGTCGGACTTGCTTCAATGCCCTCATCGCTAGAGACCCCGGGGTCGGACTTCATCCACCACAAGCCGAGGATTCACGGTGAGGTTGTTCCATTTGTTCCGGGAAATACAAACACATTACATATCTGTTGACCATTCATCCACATTCAGGACAGTTTTATACTCGGACTCAAGTTCACGATCATTCATTCCATAGTTCATTCATTATTGTTATTCGTTGTTGTTTGTTATATGTTACAGGGGCAAGGGAGGGTTTGTTGTGTAAATATATGGTGGTGTCACGTTGTTGCTTTGGTGAAGGGATATACATATATATTTTTTTTACGTGTTAAAGTTGTATTTTTTGTTATTTCATTTAATATAATTAATTACTTGTAATGAATTATTATTATTATTACTTAATTTTACATATCTGCTTTTGTGTGCCTATATTTAATCTGTCGATTGTGGGGAAAATTGTATTTGTTAGAGGTACGGCTTGATATATAAGATTCAATCTCAGTAATTTATCCAGACCACAGGTCTTGGAGGTATAGCTGCCGGCTAGGTAAGGGGTCGGCCGTTACAACGTGAGGTAATACACAGATTATACATTTGCCACTATTCACTGTGAGGTAATGTTAAGCAAGCTAAATTCATGCAAATCAGCATGCACATACAAATCATTCCCCCCAAGTGTGGATGATCACACATACTGTATATAATTCACAAGCAATGTCACAGTTTCAGATATATACTGTGCTGTAGTAGCCAGCATTTTACCCTGAGGATAGACGGGACTGGATGGGTTACTGACAATGAAATGTCAAACATGTACACTGAGCTCTGCATTCCATGAATCCGTGAAACATTCTCTTTATACGTTCCCAGCCCAGGAAGGTTCAAAAAGGCAAGCAGGGACTCCAAGGGCATTGGATACATAGAGAAGAGAAGGGTGGGATCACCATTCTGGGGACCATTGTCAAAGTCAAAGTCAAAGTCAACTTTATTGTCATCTCTGCTATACACTGTACAGGTACATAGAGAGACGAGACGACGTGGCTCCAGGTTTCCAGTATAGACAAACATAGAACAGCATAACAGAGGATATAGAATAAATAGGCATATGAAATAGACAATAAATAAGTGACACATTTTAAACTAGAGTATGTGCAATATGCATTTAAATAAAGTTTAAGAATTTTTTAATAAAGTTAGAGCTAGAAAAAGACGAAGAGGTAGGAAGAGGAAGTGTGATGGCTGGGAGTGAGTTCATGAGTCTTATGGCTTGTGGGAAGAAGCTATCACGCATCCTGGAAGACCGAGACCTGATGCTGCGGAAGCGTCTGCCAGAAGGAAGGAGCGTGAAAAGTCCGTGTGAAGGATGAGAGGGGTCGAGCACGATGCAGGAGGCCCTTTTGATGCAGCGTCTGTGGAAGATGTCCTGCAGTGGCGGAAGAGACGTTCCAATGATGTTTCCAGCTGCTTTGATGATCCTTTCAATCCGCCTGATATCAGCAACAGTACTGTTTCCGAACCAGGTGGAGATGCAGCTGGTTAGGACGCTCTCTATAGTGCCCCTGTAGAACATGGTGAGGGTGGGAGGGGGCAGGTTGGCTCGCTTCAGTCGTCTCAGAAAGTGTAGACGCTGCTGGGCCTTTTTGGTGATGGAGGTGGTGTTGGTGGTCCAGGTGAGATCATCTGAGATGTGAACTCCCAGGAACTTGGTGTTTTTTACAGTCTCAACCGTGGAACCGTGAATGCTAAGTGGTGTGTGGGTGGAGCGAGCTTTCCTGAAGTCGATGACCATTTCTTTAGTTTTGTTTTTCTCTTTATATGCTCCAAACCCATGAAGGTTCAAGAAGGCAGGCAAGGGCTCCAAAGGCAATGGATAAATAGAGAAGATAAGCGGGGTCTACAGAGAAAGAAACAACATATCATGCCACTCTAGAAATTGATCGGGAACAGTCAACGCACCTTGAGTAATGGTGCAGGAACAGCCTTGACTTGTTTCAGCATAACTGCTACATTACAAGCTGTTTCACATGTTCCATTACAGCGTGAAAGTGATTCTTCTGAATGTATGGCTGTGGGTCATTTATTGTTAAATAAATATGCTAGTTATCGGGCTTCATCCCCATCCAGTGTGTGAGTGTGTCTCGGTTTTCCATCTCTGTGTTTGCTGTAATGTTATTCACAATGTTCTACACTGACAATAATTATGTGCAGCTTAGCACAATATCTTGTTTTATTATGTTTTCCTTCTTTTTCTTTTTGTTCTTTGATTATTATTATTATTATTATTATTATTGTTTTGTGATGCCACAGAGTTACTATCAAAAAAGCTACAAAATCACATGATGACTATCAGTTTGTGGCAAGATGTGCCATAAAATCACGACATCAATCATTCTCAGATACGGCTTTGTATTCGTCACTGAGATGAGGAGTAGAACACTTCTTAACTACTTTTTCTTGCGTACTCTGAGGTAGGACGAATTATTTTCCTAAACAGACTTTAAGTGCAATTCCTAAGGAACAATGAAGCCAAAAACATTAAACATTCATTGAGCAAATCATTCAGAACACCATACTTATAATGGGAAGGGCCTCCTTTTGCTCTCAGAATAGCCTTAGTTCTTCATGGCATAGATCCCACAAGATGTTGGAAACATTCCTTTCAGATTCTGCTCTGAGTTGACATGGTTGCATCACACAAGTTCTGAAGATTTGTCAGCTGCACATTAATGCTGCAAATCTAACGTTCACGTCTCAGAGATCCAGTGACTGAGAAGGCCATTGACGAACACTGAACTCATTGTAATGTTCACAAAACCAGTTTGAGATGACTTTTGCTTGGTGACATGGTGCATTATCGTGCTGGAAATAGCCATTAGAAGATGGGTAAATTGTGGCCATGAAGGGATGCACATGGTCAGTAACAACACTCCAATAGGCTGTGGCTTTCAAGTGATGATTGATTGGTATTAACAGGTCAAGACAACATCCCTTACACCATTAAACCACCTCTTTTGAGACAAAGCAGGTGGGTGCATGGGTTTATGCTGCAGGTGCCAACTTCTGACTCAAACGTCTGTGTACCTCTGCAGAAATTGAGATTCATCAGAGCAGGCAGCATTTTTCCAGTCTTCAACTGTCCAGATTTGGTGAGGCTGCGCCAGCTGCAACTCCTGCTTTCCGTTTTTAGGTAACAGGATCAGAACCCAAAGTGGTCTTCTGCTGTTATAGCCCATCCACCTGAAGGTTTGTTGTGTTGTGAATTCTGAGATACGTTTCTACTCTCCATAGTCGAACAGCGTGGATATCTGAGTTTCTGTAGCCATTCTATCAGGATGATCATTCTTCTCTGACTTCCCTCATTAACACAGTATTTCTGTCCTCAGAACTGCTACTGACTGGATATTTTTTTTTTATTTCTGTACCATTCTGAGTAAATTCTAGAGACTATTGTGCATGAAAACTGCAGGAGAGCAACAGCTACAGAAATACTCAAACTGGTCTTTCAAGGACCAACAATCGCGTCACAGTCCAAGTCACTGAGATTGTGTTCTTTCTCCATTCTGGTGTATGATGTGAACATTAACTGAAGCTTCTGTCCTGTATCTATATGATGCTATGTACTGCACTGCTAATTAGCTGGTTAGATAATTGGATGGATAAGCAGGGGTACGGGTGTTCCTAATATTATCGGTTCAGTGATTGTGGGTTCTTAAGCTCTCATTGTTTTCTCATGAGACTCCAAGCAAGATACTCACTGCAAACTATAATGGATATGAATTAGTATCACTGGACAATCATACAGTTAAAGCACTTTGGAAGTGTATTCACTATATCTAAAAAAAATCAATAGCATTTCTAGGATTTAATCCAAAGGATTTCCCATGAAGTGTTACAGTTTGTTACACATTAACAGAAATCATATGCAGATAAGTCATAAGCTTTCAGAAAACATCTCTTATTTTACATATTGAGAACTTGCCAGTTTAATATCACCACTATGGAAGTACAGTTTTCGAATCTGAAAATTAAAATCCAAAGACACTGCATACACACAGAAGTACAAGCACCCAGTGGAGGCTGCTGAACGTATCCAGACTTGGTTATACACAGGAATGCCAGGCTGCTATTGCTTGATGTAAATTTATAAGATTTAAGTGGCCCAATGTGTCCAGCTGTGTCATGGGGCAGAGGTCAGGACTTCTTTACCATCATCCACACAGGCACAAGAAATCTGCTTATTAGAAAAGCTCTATGCGGAGTTCCAAATAACAAGCTTATTTGAAGTCCTGGCACTCCATTTACTATGTCTTGGTTTGTCTAACTTTATTATTTGTTCTCATTTGTACTCTTCTAAGGCAATTGTAAAAATAACTCTTGCAATTTTTTCATTTTTAGGTCTCCCAATTATTAACAGAACTACAAATTATTTCAGATCTTTTTTATTGAGTACTTACGCAAAGGCTGATGTTTTAAAAATATATACTGTAGCATGCGGCCAGGGGCCTTGCCTGGCCGGGACACCTCCACGCTAGAAGGACTGGGAGAGCAAGTGTGGCCAGAGCATTACCTCCCCCAGGACGCTAGATGGCAGCCCCTCTGGGTTGCAGCGGTGCCACAGACTCCCTCAGGGCTTCATGGAGATTGGAGTTTGGTGTTGCCCTGTTGGGATCCACGGACACGGCCAGGGTGTGCCGCTGCAAGATCTGCTGAGCCCTTTTGAGCAGTTCTTCTGCCACACCTGGAAGTACTGCCGGAAGCTAGCTGATCAAACACTTCCACGTGCAGTAAAAAAAGAACACGATGATGAGACAAAGTGACATGTGGCAGTATCTGATGTTGTTACAAGTCCTCATCTTCCCTGACAGCAAAAGCAACAAATTCCTTTGGATTCAGAAGGAATAGCCAGCTTGAAAAAGGCTAGAGCTTGATGATTAAAACAGTTCACATCATCAGTCCTATGGTGGCTTGGTGAATAGAGATAAAAATGCTGCTTCTGCCACTCCATATAAAGCTTAGTTTAATGAAGCAGATTTTCACAACCCTACTAAAATGATGGAGCCTGTTTTATGCATTTGGGAAGTTTCAAGGTTTGTCTTAGGCTGAATTGAAAGATGGAATTTTTGCTGGACCTGATATTAAAAAATAAAACTGATTTCTGATGTAGAATTTGATAAACAACCTGGAACAAGAGGTTTGGGTATCATCCAAAAAAGTAATTTTAAGTTTATCAGAAAAAATAAAGAAAACACATTATAAAGAAACTGTGAAAAAATAATTAGTTAAGTTCAAGGAACTGGGTTGTAGCCTGAGTCTCACAGGTCACTTTTTACTTTCTTGTATATGAAGTATAGAGAAAGTATTGTAGTTGTCCAGAAATCCAATGTCAAGATTTTGACGAATGTCAATGTGTTAGACCTCCCCAAGTCCGAAAATCATTTTTGTAATTATGTCTGAGTGGGTATGTTTGTGTGTATGTATATGTAGACACGATAACTTGAGTACACTTTCACTTAGGTCAACCAAATTTTGCATACAAGTATTAGGTGCAAAAAGTAGATTTCTTTCAACTATTGGACTATTTTCGCTAACTGGAAGTGGTACTATACCTTTTATTAGATTCACATTTGTGAGTAAAGACCAACGTGAAAGATTAGAATATGAAGGACATGGAAGGAAGGTACTAGCGACGTTTGAATGTCAGAATGATGGTGAACTATTGCTAGATAATTTATAGGGCCACCAAACAAACAAGTGGCAAAACTAGAGAATTTCTATGTAAGTCAAAGAATATGTGTTGTTGTTTTCTTTACTTATATGTTTATAAAATATTAGATTGACTGAACACTTGCATGATAAATTGACTTAGAAAATTATTGTATACATGAATAATTTGAGTAACTTGTTAAATTTTAATCAATATAATCAATTTTGTGCTTAAATGTAATGTGATGGAAACAATCTATGATATATATCTTGTGGAGGATTGCCGGCTTCTTGTTCCGGTCCTCACCCCCAGGCCGCCAGGAGGAGCTCTCCTGACAGCATGATCGTGCCCCGAGGTCCAGCAGGGCCTCATGGACTATGTAGTGTTTATACACAGCCCTGCTGAATACCTTGGGGGCCACCGGGAGTTGCTGTAGGGGGGCTTGTGGGCTCTTATGTGCCCTATAACTCGGGAGTACATCACGGTCACGTGACAGGAAGAAACGACGGGTTGAAGAAAAGGACTGTTTACCCTGACTCGGAAGGAATAAGGAACTGTGGACTGATTGGGAAGGAACACCTCCGGGTCAGGGGCTATAAAAAGACTCTGGGCGAGGAGGAGAGAGTATTGTTCTAGTATTGTAATTTATGAGTAGTGTGGAGTTTGCTTTGTGCACGTTAGTGTTGATTAATAAAAAGTCTGGGACTTTTATCCAGTGTGTGGAGTCATACCTGAGGGTTGGAGAGGTGGAGAAGAGCCTCATTGTCACAATCTATACTAATAAAAGGCAAAGCCCTCACTGACTGACTGACTGACTGACTGAATGACTGACTCATCACTAATTTTCCAACTTCTTATGTAGGTAGAAGGCTGAAATTTGGCAGGCTCATTCCTTACAGCTTACTTACAAAAGTTAAGCAGGTTTCATTTCGAAATTCTACGAGTAACGGTATTAACTGAATCCTACTTACGTACATATATATACGGCCATAGCCTGCAGCTCGGTCGCTGTGTGAGGCGGAGTTGCGTCCCCATCACCACGCCTCCCACGTAATTGAGTGCCTGCCCAAATAAGGCCGTCCGTCAGCAGCAATCCAATAGACACGCTGCCGGGAGTTAAAATTGCTGGTGAAGGACTGTGCTTATGCAAACGAAGATGAGATGGTCAGGGATAGAATAGTGTTTGGCACAAACTCAGCAAAAGTGCAAGAGAAACTTTTAAATGCCGGGTCTGACCTAACATTAAATAAAGCCGTGGACATCGCAACATCGCACGAGAGAGCACAAGCACAGCTGACAACCTTTGATGCATGTACTCCGAGCGGCTCACGTGAACTGACTATGAACGCAGTACGCAGACAACAACAAATAACTCCAAAGAGCCCTGTCATATTACATGACTGGCCTTCATGGGAGCACACCACCGACTGCCTCTGACTCACTAAGATTATGTAAATGAAAGCCATGACCAAAAATGTTACGTAATGTGACATGACCTTAATCCTGGACACGGCACAAATTCAAATCAATTCAGTTCAAGTTTTGTTTGAAAAGGGAAATTTGCAGGATCTACTCCCATATTCTGTTCAGAAATTCCAGTCATTGTAGCATATGTGCCTTTGGGGAGTGGGAATGAAACTTGTATACCAGGATATCATTTTCACAAATATTGGGAATACATTCAAACTCCAAAGAAACTGCAACCAGACAGTGAAATGTAATTAAAAACTGTAAAACAGGTAAGTTATTGAATAAGAATCATGAAAAAAATGACCAAATTTGTAATATTTCCAAGCCAAGGAAATGCTCTGCCATTTTCAAAACTAAATCTCTAACATTTATAATTAATTGAGTTTTCCAATCATTTACAGGTACTGATTAGGAACATGTGAGGAATCACAAGGTCTTCTTCTTCTTCTTCTTCTTTCGGCTGCTCCCGTTAGGGGTTGCCACAGCAAATTATCTTCTTCCATATCTTTCTGTACTCTGCATCTTGTTCTGTTACACCCATCACCTGCATGTCCTCTCTCACCACATCCATAAACCTTCTCTTAGGCCTTCCTCTTTTCCTCTATAATATAGCTGGTCTCACTACCATCCTGTAGACCTTCTCTTTCACTCTTGCTGATACCAGTCTGTCACAAATTACTCCTGACACTCTTCTCCACCCATTCTTCCCTGCCTGCACTCTCTTCTTCACCTCTCTTTCACAATCCCCATTACTCTGCCCTGTTGATCCCAAGTATTTAAACTCATCCACCTTCACCAACTCCTGCATCCTTACCATTCCACTGACTTTCCACTCATTTACACACATGTATTCTGTCTTGTTCCTACTGACCTAGAGGCCGCGTCTCTTCAAGCGTGATGGCCTGCATCCGAACAGTTTTGGCGCCCGGGTCCTCTCCGAAAACATATCGAAGGTAATTCGTTTTTCTTGACTATCTATCTCTGCTCTTAACCCCTTCCGAAATAATACTGCTGTGCCAGGACATGATGAATGTTTAATAGAGTCTTCCGTTAAAGTGCACACCATTAATACTGTAATAAGCAATCTCAATGCACATAGAAAACCTAGGAAATACGGCATAAACTCCAATAATCTAATTAAAATCACTATTTTAAAGGAACAATGTATTAAAACTATAAAAACAGATCACAGATTAAACAAAAAATATACACAGAGCGGCGCTAATAATAATAATTTAGTTCCTATTCCAAATAACAATAACGCACATAGTACTCATCTCTGCACCTCGAAACATTAAATATGGCACTATTAAATGTTAGAGCTTTAACTAACAAAACGCTTTTTATCAACGATCTTATTAGTGATAAAAAAATAGATCTTATTGCACTAAATGAAACATGGCTTGAATTCAGATGCGCGCAGTTTTAATCGAATCTGCCTCCGGATTACAGTTTTACTCATGCAAACCGCCAGGGAAAAAGGGGGCGGATTGGCTAACATTTACTCGAGCCGATTAAAATGTAAAGATGTCAGTTTTGGTAAGTTCAAGTCCTTTGAGTATCTCGCCGTTGTTATTCATGGAGATTCTCAAGTTCTAGTACTATCCGTGTATAGACCTCCTAAATATAACGCGTCGTTTTTTGAGGAATTCTCTGACTTAATGTCAATTTTAATTACTAACTATGACACACTCCTAATAGTTGGCGACTTTAATTTTCATATAGATAATCAGTGTGATCTAAAAGTAAAAGAATTTATGAACCTCCTGGATTCTTTTGATTTGAGACAACTCATAAATCAGCCTACACATAAAGCAGGTCATACATTAGACTTAGTGATTACTAAAGGACTGAAAGTTGATATAAAACAGATCATTGATATTGGTCTATCAGACCATTTTCTTCTACTTTTTAATATAGAAATAATGATAAAAACACTCATGAGAAGCATATTGTTAAAAACGCTTCTTTGATTCGCAGCAGCTTTAAAACTTACAAACATTTTAAGCAATCAGTCCGTTTATAGTGCCAGCTATAATAGCGAGGACAATGTAAATAGTAAGGTGGAAAGATTTAATTCTAAAGTGAGAGCTGCTGTTGACATAGTTGCACCTGAAAAGACAGTGAAAAAATCTTCTAGCATTGGTATACCATGGAAGACCCAAAGAGTGTCTGATTTAAAGAGAACATGCCGTAGAGCTGAGCGTCAATGGAGGAAGACTAAACTTACTATCCACCACGAAATATTAAAAGTCAAAATAACAGAATACAATAACACTGTCCGTCTTGAGAGACGCTGCTATTTCTCTAAGATTATAAATAACAATGCTAGTAATCCTAGAGTCTTATTTTCAACAATTGATCGCCTACTAAACCCAGGTAGCTCAAAGGAATGCCTCCTAAGTGCTTCCAGTGAAACCTGTGAGGCTGTCGCTGTATTTTCAATCAAAAATTAATGATATTAGAAATAACATAGTATATCTCCCCAACACTAAGGATCCTCCTAAACCCCAACATCCTGTTATAAACAAATTAAACTCTTTCACTAGGATAGATTTACCTGATTTAAAAAAATAATCTCTCAATTAAAACCCTCCACCTGTCCTTGACCCGATACCAACAAGGTTTTTCAAAGAAGTATCAGGCGTGCTAATTGATAATGTTCTGACATAGTAAATTCGTCACTAGATACTGGGGTCTTCCCAGACTGTCTTAAGACTGCTGTAGTTAAACCCCTACTTAAGAAACATAATCTTGACCCTCAGCTCTTGAAAATTTTAGACCCATCTCTAACCTGCCTTCTTAAGTAAAGTTCTGGAGAAGGCAGTCATTATGCAGTTAAATGACCACCTAAATAAACATGCTATTCTTGATAAATTTCAGTCAGGTTTTAGAACAAATCACAGCACAGAAACTGCACTCGTTAAAGTAGTAAATGACTTGCGGGTAAATGCAGACAGAGGCCATTTATCTGTTCTCATCCTCTTAGATCTGAGTGCTGCATTTGACACCATTGATCACAACATTCTTAGAAATCGCCTTAGTCAATGGGTGGGCCTCTCTGGCAGTGTCTTAAATTGGTTTGAATCCTACCTGACAGGGAGAAAATTTTTGTTAGTTGTGGGAATTACAACTCGAAGACACATGATATCCAATATGGTGTTCCACAAGGCTCTATCCTGGGTCCGCTGTTATTCTCAATCTACATGCTTCCGTTAGGTCAGATTATCTCAGGGCACAACGTGAGCTACCACAGCTATGCTGATGACACACAGCTGTACTTATCAATAGCACCTGATGACCCGATTCTATTGATTCACTAACACAATGTCTGACTAGTATCTCAGAATGGATGAATAGTAATTTTCTCAAGTTAAATAAAGAAAACTGAAATTTTAGTGATCAGCAATAATGGATACAATGAGGCTATTAGAAATAAACTGGATACATTAGGATTAAAAGTCAAGACGGAGGTAAAAAGCTTAGGGGTGATTGTTGACTGTAATCTGAATTTTAAATCACATATTAATCAGATCATTAGGACAGCATTTTTCACTTAAGAAACATAAGTAAAGTTAGACCTCTTATATCACTGAAAGATGCTGAGAAATTAGTTCACGCGTTTGTTTTCAGTCGACTAGATTACTGTAATGCACTCCTCTCAGGACTACCCAAAAAAGATATAAATCGTTTGCAACTAGTGCAGAATGCAGCTGCTAGAATCCTAACTAGGAAAAGAAAATCAGAACACATTTCTCCAGTTTTGATGTCACTACACTGGTTACCTGTGTCATTCAGGATTGACTTTAAAATTCTGCTTATGGTTTATAAAGCCTTAAATAATCTCGCCCCATCTTATATATCGGAATGTCTGACACCTTATATTCCAAATCGTAACCTCAGATCCTCAAATGAGTGTCTCCTTAGAATTCCAAGAACAAAACTTAAAAGAAGTGGTGAGGCGGCCTTCTGCTGTTATGCACCTAAAATCTGGAATAGCCTGCCAATAGGAATTCGCCAGGCTGATACAGTAGAGCACTTTAAAACACTGCTGAAAACATATTACTTTAACATGGCCTTTTTATAACTTCATTTTAATCGTAATTTAACTTAATCCTGATACTCTGTATGTTCAATTCATCATAACAACTATTCATGGTGGCTCTAAAATCGGTACTGACCCCTACTCTCTTTTCTGTTTCTTTTTCCGGTTTCTTTGTGGTGGTGACCTGCGCCACCTCCACCTACTCAAAGCATCATGATGCTCCAACAATGATGGACGGATTAAAAGGCAGAAGTCTACGTGACCATCATCATCATCAAGCCCTCCCGTGAGAATCCTAAATCCAAAGAGGACTGTTTCATTTATGTTAGGTAGAATGCCCAGAGGGGACTGGGTGATCTCATGGTCTGGAATCCCTACAGATTTTATTTTTCTCCAGCCGTCTGGAGTTTTTGTTTTTCTGTCCCCCCTGGCCATTGAACCTTACTCTTATTCGATGTTAATGTTGATTTATTTTGTTTTATAATTGTGTCTTTCATTTTTCTATTCTTTAATATGTAAAGCACTTTGAGCTACTGTTTGTATGAAAATGTGCTATATAAATAAATGTTGTTGACCTTCATTCCTCTCCTCTCTAGAGCATATCTCCACCTCTCCAGGGTATCCTCAACCTGCTCCCTTACTCTCGCTACAGATCACAATGTCATCAGCAAACATCATAGTTTACGGGGTCTCCTGTCTAATCTTGTCTGTCAACCTGTCCATCACCATTGCAAATAAGAAACGGCTCAGAGTCGATCCCTGATGTAATCATACCTCCACCTTGAATGCATCCGTCACTCCTACCGCAGACCTCACTATGTACATATCCTGTACAACTCTTACGTACTTCTCTGCCACTTCCGACTTCCATCCTGAAAAATACTGACGTGTAGAGGTAATCAAACTGTATTTAAATTAGCCTATTTTGCAGATAATCTATTTTCACTATGATATTAAAAGTCATTTTCTGTTGATCAAAAAAGCAAAATTAAATCCACTGTGATTCCATTTTGTATAACAATAATATGCGAAAAATTTCAAGGGGCTGAGTATTTTTATAGGAAGTGCAACTAATCTCTTTTGCAGTAAGTGTAACAAATACAGTATATGCATGAATTCCTAGCTGCCTCAGTATCACTCCACCAGAACTTATTAAAATAAATTAATCTCTCAAAAATGGCCTCCACATATTGCTGCTGCTTTGTTTAAGATGCGAAATGGTGGACTTTTGTTTGCTTGTTTCTTTTTCTATTAATATCATGTCATCCTAGCAACTCACTTTGGAGGATGCACTTTGACAAGCTAAACACCTCCCCAGAGGAAGGAACCCAGTACCCAATTATCCCTGACAGACGCACCTTTTATTTGAATTGAACCATTAATGTGTCTCATGCAATATTGTACCTCTTCAGTAAAGACCCTCTCGCTTTAAAATTTATTCTCTAATTATTGATTCTCTTTGTAGATTTCACTATTTCTCAATGTTTTAAATGTGGCATTAAAATAATACATCTATATTTTATTTGGAGGAAATCAATGATTTAAACAATGGCAGGGTGTTCACATGGGATTTTAGTGACAACTTCACAAATCAGCCAGACAGAAATTAAAGGTCTAGTGAGGGTTTGCTTATTATAAACATACATAATGGGATAAACACATATGAAGCCTAGTGCAACTCATAATGCATATTGCCTTTAAATTTTTGCTCACTCCTTTCAGATTGTTTTAAGTTTTTTTTTTAATTAAAAAAATAAAAGGAAAATTGTAAAGACATCTCTCTCTCTCTCTCTCTCTCTCTCACTTAAATAGAAATTCAAAGAATCAAATAAAATGTCTAATATATTAGAGGTTCATCAGTTCTTAAGGAAGTTCTTAGTAGAGGAACCTTTAAAAAATTATAGGAATAAGTCTTGGCCAGTGTAACACTCGTTAAATTCTTCAATCTGTTTAATCCAACAAAGAGTCACAAGTGAATGAAGCCTAATTAGGCAATATTGGGTTATGACCAGGGACTCAATCAATCACAAAATGTCTAGTTATTATAAAAAAAAAATTCTCTAGCTAGATATTAACTATTACTGAGTAACAAATTTAAACTCCCATAGATATACATGCAGGATTAATTAATGGAAAGGTTACTGTGCTCTTTCTTTCAATGAGGAACCTTTTTTTCCCCCAAAGCTTCTTGTATTTTATGAGACTCAGCACTGTAATAGTATATGCTATTACCAACAACAAACCTATTACATTTAAAATAAAAAAAAAAACTTTTTTCATCCTACCTATACAAGAAAACCTTGAGAACAATGCAGATAAGATAAAACATTAATTATAACTCTCTGTTGCAGAGATGAATTACTCCTGACCCCAAGGCAGGGAACTATTCAGTTCTATCCATCTGTTTTCTGAGTATTTTTTTACATTACAAGGTTACAGGAAACCAAATTGTATGAAATTTTTGAAAACATTATCATTTTTTAAGTCATAATTTTACAATGAAGCCCTCAAGTGCAGGTATCATTGTCTAGGCAATGTTTTTTTCTTTCTAGTTGTACACTGACTCGCTTTTTCTTAGAATGTGAAAAGTTAAATTTACAGCTTAGTATTCATGATTTTACACCTTCCATGGTTGGTCTTTTCCAGGCAGTTTGTATCTGATTAATGCAATGTTTCCATGTTTCATGAGTACCAGAATCCTTTTGTTATAATATAGAGAGAGGCAGGAGATGTTGGGAGCCTGAGCTGATAGCACGATGAACTACCTGGATTGGGACTCGAGTGCCACGGGTGACACCTCAGCACCACATTGGAACAGTGTGAAGTTTTTTATGGTGGCTGGAGTGCCAGTCCTGTCACCAACCTCCAAGTTTTCCCTTAAAGTTGGAGGAAGCAGATTAACGTCATACCCAGGATGAAGCAATTGCAGGTTAAGGGCCTTGCTCGAGGACCCATCAGAGTAGAGTCACTTCTGGTGTTTACAGGATTCGAATCAGAAAACTTTTGATTGCCGGCAGATCCCTAGCCTCTGCCAGGTAAACCACTGACAGGTAAAATATAATGTTCCTCATGACCTTATTTATCCTTTTCGAAATCTGAGACCAACTCCTTGTCATGCGGGGCCACAAATGATTCCAAAAACACATCTGTGGATAACTCATTACAACGTTTGTAGTGAACAGAGGCGGAATCCGCTGCTAAAAAGGCTCCACCCACAAGGTTTTTCCTAAAAATCCACCTCCAATTCCCTCCAATTCAACCAATTTAAACATTCAGGGTTGTAATGTTCCATTTACTACACTCTTGTATTATTACATGGAAACATAAATAACTATGGAAAAACAAAGCAAAACAACACCTTATGAGAAGGATTTAGGAGTCATAGTGGACTCCAAGCTATCAACTTCCAAACAGTGTTCAGAAGCCATTAAGAAGGCTAACAGAATATTAGGTTATATAGCACGATCTGTGGAGTGCAAGTCCAAGGAGGTTCTGCTCAACCTTTATAATGCACTGGTGAGGCCTCATCTTGAGTACTGTGTGCAGTTTTGGTCTCCAGGCTACAAAAAGGACATAGCAGCACTAGAAAAGGTCCAGAGAAGAGCGACTAGGCTGATTCCAGGTCTACAGGGGTTGAATTATGAGGAAAGATTAAAAGAGCTGAGCCTTTACAGTTTAAGCAAAAGAAGATTAAGAGGTGACATGCTTGAAGTGTTTAAAATTATGAAGGGAATTAGTACAGTGGATCGAGACTTGTATTTTAAAATGAGTTCATCAAGAACACGGGGACACAGTTGGAAACTTGTTAAGGGTAAATTTCGCACAAACATTAGGAAGTTTTTCTTTACACAAAGAACGATAGACACTTGGAATAAGCTACCAAGTAGTGTGGTAGGCAGTAAGACGTTAGGGACTTTCAAAACTCGACTTGATGTTTTCTTGGAGGAAACAAGTGGATAGGACTGGCGAGCTTTGTTGGGCTGAATGGCCTGTTCTCGTCTAGATTGTTCTAATTCTAATTCTAATTCTAATAGACTTGAGACAGAGAGAAAACAGAAAGGTATAATCGCTGTTATCAATTCAAGAGCTCTGTACCTGAAGCTTAACCATTCGATTATATACCATGCTGTCATTTTGACGATTGAATCAATCAATGACATGAGAGCAGCAAGTAATGTTTAGAGAAGCATTGTGGTGTGTCATATACAGTCACTTGTTGACTTACATATCCTTTTGGTATCAACAGTTTGGCCGTATGTTGGTCACAAAGCGTACAGGTCATTGCAAGTAAGGCTCTGTGGATCTGGTGTCGGCCATTGGTACGCATACTTTAATGGCTGGTACAGAGTCTCAATGGTCACATGTCTTGTTCGAGTAAGGAAAGGAGGTACAGGCTGAATGTGTAAGAATTAGCACGTGGAGCAGCGTGGTTCAAGACAAACATTAAAGGGTCCTCCAAGGGTCAGATAACATACAAGACCCTGTGAAATATTAATAATAAGAAGAAGAGCAAACCACTACATGGAAAGTTCTTTCGAGACTTGGAAAGATTATTTGTCGATAAGCAGGCATCTATGCAATGGCTTCACAGTTCCGGTCTAAAAGGAGAGACAGAAAGCTTAATTATGGCAGCATAGGTCCAGGCATTTAACACCAGGTACCACCAGAAGAACATCTTAAAATAGCCAGTAGATAATAAATGTAGACTATACAACAAGGCAGAAGAGCATATTAGTCATATTGTTGCTGGCTGTATAACACTTGCACCTACTGAATATACACAGAGACATAATAAAGTAGCCAGTTATGTACACTGGACTATGTGCAAGAATCTAGGGGTACAAGGTGCCAGACAAGTATTAGGAACACCAGCCAGAAAAGGATGAGAACACCAACGATATCACCATCATGTGGGATGTTCCACTAACAACAGATAGAACAACCCTAGTGAATCGTCCCGATATTGTGCTGCATAATAAGAGAGAACCTGCCTGTTGATCGATATAGCCGTCCCAGACGACTTGAACATCAAGTTAAAAGAAACTGAGAAGATCAGTGAATACAAGGATTTGGAAATCGAGATTATCAGGATGTGGAACCATAAAACTAGAACTGTGCCGGTTAGAGTTGGAGCATTATGTACATTAAAAAAAGATCATGATGAAAACATGAAGATGCTCCCAGGCCATCCATCAGCTAGTGAAGTGCAAAAGAGCACACTTATGGGCGCTGCACATATTCTTAGAAAGGTGTTAGGGTAAATCACTTTGGCTTCTTGTTATAATAATATAGTTTATTTTAACGTATTGCTATATTGTGGCCATTTGTTGGATGCAGCATCAGTACAGGAAGGCAGACTGCTACCTCTGCAGCTCCACCACTGCTTATTTCACTGCTTTTATCATTCTATGGCTGGCGGTGCTGCCACAAGCACGTGATAACCAATTGGGCATACAGCCTTTCAGGCCTCTAGCGGCTGGTTTAGCAGTTTCTAGAACTTTACTACCTTATTGTTTCCTGCTGTAAGAACAACTAGCCAACCCGCGGTGTACCATACGCCGCATAATCAGGCCAGTTTTTTAATAATTTTTAAGCACAGGGAGAAAATTTAACATTTGCAAAATCGGTAATGTAATAAATCAGCAAGAAAAGCAACATTGAAACAATGCACGGAACGAACCAACACACAATCGTCCGTGCGGCGTAGCGAGGTGGGAGGGGGGTGTGTACAAAGTGTAGGAGCATCTAAGAAGACGCATGTTTGTCGCGGATGCGAATTGCTGTATGTAGCGTGTACAACACTTTGCTATGCTGCACGCGGTTGTGCGTCGTAACCGAAAACTCGTTTTTTAAAGACTGCTCACTTCATTGTGTTTTAACCTCAGTTGTAAAAGAATGTTTTAATGATCCCATGGGATACCCCTCGCAAACCGTTTTACACGCTGCATATGGCGATTCACCTCCACGAGAAACATGCCTCTATTAACAGTCAACGTGTGGGAGGGGGGTGTGTACAAAGGGTAGGGACGAAACAGTGGGAGCGTATGAGTCGCACTTAGTGGCAATTCCACGGTTTGCAGACACACGCTCAATCTCATGCATAATTATTTATTGAATGGTAAACACTTCTGGAAAGACACGGTTGTCTAAAACAGGTTAGTGTGAGAATACAACAGTAAGTGAATGAAAAGATGGAACACTGGAGAGAGCAAAATACAACACAATAGTGAACCCGCGGTAAACAAAACGCCGCATAATTATTTATTGATGGTTGAACACTTCTGGAAAGACACAAGGACACCCCTCGCAAAATGTTTTACACACTGCATACAGCGAATCACATCCGCGACATGATTTTTCCTAGGTGGTCCTGTCACGTCCACCCTCGCACTCGAAGCATACACACTACCTGCTCATGTGCCCGGTCGCAAGCCGCATCCAGCCTCGTTCTCGAAGCATACACACCGCCTGGTCATGTGTCCGCTCGCAAGAGAAACTCACGGAGAGCCACCCACCAGCTACCTGTGTGTGTGCCTCTGTTTGTCTCTGGCGCATCTTTCTCTTGCGCTGCCTCTGTGTGAACCGGTCAGGCACAGAGAAGGTCAGCTGCTGACAGAGCGTCTCGACTGTTGCAGGGCCTGCATTGGTGAAGCAGGTGAGGCGGTAATGAAACAGAGGCACAGGGCTTATTGGTTTTAAAGACTGATTCCTTCATTGTGCTTTAACCTCAGTTTTAAAGGATTGTTTTAAGGATCCCATGGGATACCCCTCGCAAACCATTTCACACGCTGCATATGGCGATTCACCTCTGCGAGAAACATGCCTCTATGAACAGTCAACGTAGCTCGGAGGTACATGACATTAACCTGACCTGCACTGCATGTGTCCTCTGCGACAGACGAACATAAATGACGCCATTTTTTCTGTGTCATCGCGTCCGAGTTGGTGGGCGTGGCCCTGCGAGTTGTCGTCGTATCCAATGGTCTTGGAGTTGGTGGGCGTAGCTCCTTCCTGTGTGCGCCATAGGTGTCTCACTTGTCGGTGGCTTAGTGAATCTATGCCCCTTCCGGCGTGCTTTTCATGGTTGTCTTGTCTTAGTGAATTATATATATAGATGGTGTCAACTTGGGCTGCTATAAATCAGTGCATGACCATATATATACAAAAGTACAAAAGATTTGGAGAGATCCTGAAGTTTCACACAGCTGACACGATTTTTGTAGACTGGACGCAGCTGGAATGTCTTTTTTGTGTCTGGTCTGTCTGTGCTAATCCTACATACTTTTTTCTTCCATCAAAAAAGGACACATATGCCTTGTAAATAGTAATAAATCTTTCATTATTATTGTTATAACTAGGAGGCACCACCCCTTCTCACTTCCTTCGCCCACCCCCGGGTTTGGTTTACCGGATATACAATTTAAAGAGATTGTTATTTTCATGGGAAGTGTTATATATGCATTATTTTCACTTTTACTTTAAAACTTTAGTAAAAACAATATTTGTCCTTTATTTCCGGCCCCGGATGTGGTTAAATCTCTCTCTCGCGGGACGTATAATGCTGCTCGCATTGTGAAGGTGGGTGGCAGAATGCACGCGAAAGAGATGCGGTCGGAACAGCTGCTGTCTTGCTGCTGCTCTGGCAAGCTGCGTGTTCTGCTTGTCACGCTGCGCGTTGATCATTTAAAAGCCTGTACAGCAGCTGTCCTTTTGCCACTTCACGTCTCTGCCGTCCGCATTGTGAAGGTGGGGAACGGAACGCACGCTATGGAGATGCGGTCGGATCATCTGCTGGTGAGCTGCGTGTTCTGCTTGTCGCTTGTCATTGTTTTAAGAGGTGGGAGCACATGAAGTGTGTTTGCCAAAAGCCTTCCAACAACTGGTAAGTTAGATGACCGTGAACTTGTTATTAATTGTTTGTAAGTAGGGCACTGTGCTCGTCTATGCTTGCCCCTCCCCGATGCTACAGCCACTTCGTTTCTCTGCCGCTTGCGTTGTGAAGGGGGGCAGAGCTGAACACACGTTAAGGAGAAGCAGACAGATCAGCTAAAAGCTTTGTGCTGCTGCTGCCGAAGTGTGTGTTCTGCTTGTCGCGCTATGCATCGATCATTTAAAAGCCTGTAAAGCAGCTGTCCTTTTGTTTCACTGCCCTGTCTCGCGGGGTGTCAAAGTGTCTTCCGAGGAGATCACGTCTCATCTCCCACCCAAGATTTTTTTTTTATAACAGAGAGATGCTTTTAAGGTTTTTTTGATTGGGCACTGCACAATGTGACTAAATTACACATGTATTTAAACTGCACCTCCTTCACTTATGCGGTCCCAGCATGCAGCGACCTGACTGCTGAGACCCTAAGATTGGTTTTGCGCTACTTCGTAGCAGAACCATCCTTTCTGATTTTCTCCATACCAGCAGATAATACAGTGGTACCTTGAGATACGAGTACCCCAACATACGAGTTTTTTGAGATATGAGCCGTCACTAGGTTGATGTTTTGCCTTGAGTTACGAGCCAAAATTCGAGATACAAGCCAGCTTCAGTGACGTCAGAGGCATTTGCCGTTGATTCCCGAGTCTTGCACATTTAGTTCACATGTTTACCTTGCCGCAGAAGCATTTCTGTCATGGTGAGTTTTAATTTTGTGGGTTTTTTTGGTACAGTTTTTTAGCTCATTTTTTGTATAACCATGAGTCCTAAGTAGGTGAGTGTAAAGAACAGTGGTGAGAAAAGGAAAAAGGTGATATCCATGGAATTAAAGCATGATAATAGACAAACATGAGCAAGGCATAAGAGTAATAGACTTGGCAAAGCAGTACAATCGCACTACTTCTACGA
Source organism: Polypterus senegalus (assembly GCF_016835505.1). Classification (NCBI taxonomy): domain Eukaryota; kingdom Metazoa; phylum Chordata; class Cladistia; order Polypteriformes; family Polypteridae; genus Polypterus; species Polypterus senegalus. The sequence goes on from NC_053157.1 coordinate 21,407,812, forward strand.
TATGTACTATTCTGAAGCAGAAGGACTCGATAAAGGCTATAACTCCAGCTAAGGGCATTAAAATTATTTCAAAGCTACTCAACTCTGTCCATGAAAAAATGGAGAACCTGCTCGCAGGAGGCATTGTGACAGAGGACTATAATTTGTGAGAAAGCATGAGCCATTTACACAGATTTGCTGCAGCAGACCCCAGGTACTTCAGCACAGGAGGCTTTACAAGGGCAGTTGAAAGCCAGTCGGTGGTGGTTCGAAAATTTCCAAAAAATGACCAGTATTCACTCCGTTGTCAGGCATACGCTAATCGGCTCCGCCAACATCTGTTTATTTCTTTAGATTCTCTTTTATGTATTAGGTTTTATTTTGTTTGTATACAATATTTGTTCATTATAAATACATTTTTCTTATGTTGAAAACATTTAACAAAAAAATTGGGTGTTTTTTTGGGGGCTGGCACGAATTAATCTCATTTCAATTAATTTCAATGGGGAAAATTGATTTGAGATACGAGCATTTTGACTTACGAGCTCAGTCACGGAAACAAACTTGTATCTCAAGGTACCACTGTATATGTTGTGATAAAGGCGCTATATAGCACCCGACCCGGCACAGACTACGCAGAGGCACGTGTTCACACTCAAGACTTTTTATTTTTTGCTCTTCAGCTGTGGGCACATGTCTTCCCCGTGTCCCACCAGCCCAACACAGTCCCAAGCACAAAACCCACACCAAACCAACACTTTCCTGCTCCACCACTCCTCGCAGGCAACCTCGTACTCTTCCTCCCAATTCTGGCCCTGATTGCTGGGAGGCAGGCCCTTTTATACCCCACCCGGAAGTGTTCCAGGTGCCTGACCAGCTGGTCTTAATTTCACCTCCGGGTGGGGCTGATAAACCGTCCGTTGTGGTGGCTGGTTCTCTGCAGCACCCCCTAGCGGCCACCCCAACCGGGCTGCTGTGGTGGACTCCATGTCCCATGGAGCCACGGGGGAGATTGAGGAGGGATCCACGGCCAGGGAGACTGCCCCCAAGCGCCCCGGGGAAGGTACTGCAATGTCCATGATGGATCCCCCGGGACGTATGCAGCAGAGGCGTCCCGGCCGGGCATGGGACCCGGCTGTCCATCACAATGTATACTGGTGCGCATCTGCACATCCAGAAAACCTATGATGTAGGGGATCAGCGTTATAATCTCGGGGGGTTGTGTCTGTCGGTATCTGATTTGTGCAGCATAGAGAAGAACATAACAAGTTTAATCAAGCACTGAAGATACAATTTACAATGAATCTATGCAGAATAACAATGTGTTTTCATAATATTCTCATTATGGCCAGCTAAAGTACTGCCCAAATGAAAATATTGCAATTTTGTTTTATACTTGCTTCAAGTCTGGCTGGAGTACTGGTATCACACATTCGCCAAGAAGATTGGGCAACGACTTACAATGTAAAATGGAATACACTTACACATGGGTATGCATGGGTGAAAGTTCTAGGCATGGCTGCTATAGTTCTGTGATCTCATGCTGGCCTTTCAAAGCATCATGTGGTGCTATGAAAAAATGTTCATCTAAAATATTCAGCAAATACAGCATACTGTATTTGCAGCGACAAATGCTTTGCCGAGTTTTGCCAATCAACACTATATATGACAAACAGAAAATAATCCCATTTGTATTGTGTTCAATAAAATTGCCCCCGGCTGATTTACATAAATTCTGTATTTGACAGCTCACTAGTAGCAAGGTGATATAGAAACTGTTAAATGTGTATGAGTGTGTTTACCCTGATGCATTTCTCTGGAATTCCAAAATAACTAAGGAATCCTAAGAGCAATTAATCTTTTGGATTTCTGGTAATTTTTTATGTGCCTCCACAATGACATTAAACACAGTTCCAACAACAGACTTTCAAACGAAATGTACATTTTCTTTCTAAGAATGAGAAGAATAGTCCATTCACCTAATATTACTTTTTATCATTTCCAATATTTTGATTATTTCCTAATTAGGAAGCCTGTTTATTTTTGGCAATTTGAGATCTACTACCATTCAAGGTCTATTTTAAAATTCAGCCCTGAGTTATACCACTTATGCTGTTTAAAACTTTACTTGCCACCCCTTGTGACATTGCTGTTTTGCCATTTACCCAAGTGGTACTGCGAAGTACCATGAGAAGCACAGAGTACATTGAGGTAGCAGTAAGCTGACACACTTTTAATTTGAGGAAACATGGAAAATCTGTACACAACCTTACACCGACAGGCTTTTTCTCTACCTGGTAACCGTGGACTGCTACAGCTTGAATTCTTTTTTTGCATACTGAAAATAACACTCATTGTTTATTGGTTTATGAAAAGTGTATGTCAAAAACATTTTGATCTTTCCGAAAGGTAGGTAAAAGTAATTAGAGTGAGGTGGAAGCACTTTAGGGTTAACGCGCAGAAGTCTAAGGAATACTAAAGGACAAAGGACTGGCTTCTGCCAGCCGAGTATTTGATTCTCAGCAAATGTCTTTCTAAGCCTTTTTCTAGTTGAAGAATATTAAACCCAAATTAATGTTAGGATCTTCTGAGCTTCTTTTTGCTGCCTACTGTTTTGATTTGGTAGTTTAGGTTTGGCAAACTTTAGTGTTTCCTTCTCCTGATCATTTCACCCTAGCTTGCTTTCAGGTCTCTGTGTTACCTCACCTTTCTCTACTCACGTTTTGTGGTTGCTCTCGTCTGTCTTTCCTTCTAGCTGTTGCAGATGCCACACTGGCTGGATGGAAAGGAAGCAGACCCGCAAGGAAGAGATGGACAGACAGCCCTTATAAAAGTAGAGAGATCACTAGGGAATTGTTATTCTCCCAGCATGCTAGATAGCAGCAGTCCCAGATATCCACACCCAGTGGGATGCCAGCAGGGCACACTGGAAAATGTTGCCTCACCTTTCTCTATTCACATTTTGTGGTTGCTCTCGTCTGTCTTTCCTTCTAGTTCTTCTTATTCTTAACAAATACTTGGAATGAAACATCATATCCCCAATATGTCAAATGTTTCGAGTCTGTTAGAGCAGCTGTGAAGTGATCAGCTCGATTTACAGAGTCAGCATGGGACTCAATTGACTCTTACTGGACAATATCATGAAGGCTTGTAAATTTGTCTAAACAGCTGCAAACTCTTAAAGACATCAGATAAGTCTGTTAAGGAACAAAGTTTAGAATTATGTAGGGATGGAAGAAAAAGATAGATAGATAGATAGATAGATAGATAGATAGATAGATAGATAGATAGATAGATAGATAGATAGATAGATAGATAGATAGATAGATACTTTATTAATCCCAAGGGGAAATTCACATACTCCAGCAGCAGCATAATGATAAAAAACAATATTAAATTAAAGAGTGATAAAAATGCAGGTAAAACAGACAATAACTTTGTATAATATTAACTTTGTATTAATATTAATTAATATTAAATCCCATTGCGGCACTTCTTGTGTAATTTTAGGTTATACAAAAATAAATTGTGTTGTAATTGTATTGTATTTTAACCAGAGACACCTGGGCCTGTAAGGCAGTAATACTTGCCATTGCTCCACAGACTTTTTCATGTAATTTAATTTTTTTCCAATTACCTCCAAAAACCTGACTCTATCAACTTTCCTAGCACTATAGTCAGATTACCGAGTGACTTCCTTGCATTTAATTCTGTCATTAATATTATATCAAGGCCAATGTGCAGTAATTTAAGCTATCACTCTTTAGAAAATAGATGATTCAGAGGCTAAAACAAAAGGCAAATGTGTAACAGCAAACATTTTTTTGTTTAGTAATCCTGAGCTATTTTATTGAGGCTTGAAAAATCTTATTATGCAAGTATAAGAAAAAACCATAGACTAGCAACTCTAATGGCTGTGCTTGGCTGTATATTTTGAGACTGTATCCTGCTAAAATAATTTCATTTCTGTTGTCACGCATGTGTGTTGAAGGACCTCCTTATCAGGCTCTACTGAGGTACTGTATGTAATAACACACCGGTATCAGAGGGGGCACAATTGCTAACAATGCCATCTTCATTTCTGTCCATGGTGCTGAGAAACTGCCCAATGAGGGAAATTAACTCTACCCTTTTTGATTCACTCTCTATAAAAGCTTGGGTTTCCCAGAAGGAGGCTTTGGCAAGAGAGTACCCACCTGATGGCGCTCCTGATAAACTGACCAAACACCAGTGGCTAACTAGCCAGTTTATTTAGTTTATTTCTGCCCACGTATTTGGAGGACAAGTACACTCAAGGGTGTTTATTTTTGTTGGACTTTCATACTGTAAACAGACAACCTGGCTGGCACCACAAATTTGCCCTTTTGTGGAGCTGTTGCTACTTCATCCAGCCACACTGCATACTTGGGTACATTATTTTTTCAGGCCTTTGAACTAAACAATAGATAGATTAATGATCAAACCATACAGTCTTCTTCCTCTTGATCTCAGAGTCTACTTTATGATTTCTACAAACTACCGTCAAGATGTCATTAAAAATGTTTTCAATAGGGTGCGGCATAAAGATCTCCCACATTTCGAGGAAGAACTGTGCGGGCTGTAGTGGGGGTAGTGAGGTGGGGTAGGACTCATTCGGTAGGTTAGGATCAGCCGTTTTCAGTACCCATCATGAATTGGACCGGTGAACATTGGGGCTTTGCTTTGCAACTGTTCTGTGATAGCGACGCAGAAGAAGTTACATACACACTTCACCCTCGGTCGAAATGCATCTGTACCAGATCGGAAAACGATTTTGCTATGGATTTCTAACCTTCGGGCAACTGGGTCGGCACTGAAACGAAAATCGCCTGGCAGTCCTAGGACAGAACATGTGTGGTTTCAACAGGACCACAGCTCACACAGCATGACGTTCACTCGGAGTGTTGAGGGAAATGTTCCCTGGGCATTTGATCTCTTTAAGGGGAGACATGGGGTGACCGGCATGGTAACCAGATTTAAGCCCATGTGATTTTTTTTCCTTTGGGGATACCTAAAGGAAAAGGTTTTCAAACATCATCCTCAATCTCTTGAGGATTTGAAGGAAAGAATCAGACAGAAAATCAACACCATTCCATCTGAGATGACCCAGAAAGTGATGGAGAACTTCTGGGAACGTCTTCAGCAATGTATTTCCAATGACGGCCACCATTTGTCTGATATGATTTTTATTACCCATTAAAACAAAACTGTTTTTAATGTACTTTTCAGAAATATATAAATTTTTTTAGATAGCTTCGTTCATTTTTTTATACCCCTTCCAAATGTGGGAGATTTTTATGATCCACCCTGTATTTTGTTACCCTGCAGTGAATCCTAAATTTTTACATACTCAGGTAGCTGCTACCATTTACTCATTTTCTAACTGCGGGCTGTAGTGGGGGTATGGAGGTGGGGTAGGACTCATTCGGTAGGTTAGGCTCTACCGTTTTCAGTTCTCAGCCATCATAAACTATGGTGCTTGCAGCTACCATTGTGCCTTTAGTGGTTTTCCTCTGTAGAGCCAGCCTAAACTAGATACTCAGCATTCCAGTGTGTCTTGTTCAACGCACATTTAGAGCTGTGCCATCTTTTCTCTTTTTCTTTTCAATAACATTATTTAACCTTGGGGTTTTAAATGTCATAGGAAATGTCTTATTATTTTTTCATGAGTGACGCTTTTCAATAGGTTTAGTCTATATTTATGTTTGTATTAATTTAAATATATGTTATTGTTTTGGCTATGAGTGATTCTAGCCAAATACAATGTTTCCCAAGGTGCATTTAGCCTGAACTACTGCGAATCACCTTCATTCTATGCAGGTGGATTCAACAGAACTAATTATGTGACTTTAAAAGATAATTGGTTGCAAAGGAGCCTATTTGGATGTGAAAATGTCGAAGGGGGGAGACGAGTATTTTTTTGCCACTGCACCTCAGAGACTTGACTGCCGTGTTTCTTGGAGTAAGTGCATGTTGGCCGTCTGTTATCACATTTTCACAATCTTTTGTCACCCACACACCTGTTGTCATTTGAGAAATTAGACCACAGTCTCTACCTTCTGAAAGGTGAAACTGATATTCTCACTTGGGAGTAATGGGACTCCCACCTACAGGGTGGATTTCTGCTTGACTTAAACTCTATATCTGAATAAGCAAATTCAGAAAACAAAAGAATGAATGAATGAATTATACAGTATATATATCATGTAAGCATTCTGCTTTGGGGTCATCTACACTTACATTGTATATTCATTTGTTTAGCAGGTGCTTTTATCCAAAGAAACTTACAAAGGAGGTTAACACAATCAAGTAACATAAATCCGGGGACTGTTTGGGCAACAAATGTGTAGATGCCACATGGGCTGGATGGGCATCCCGGCCAGAAGAGGTGATGGTTCCTAATAGGCATATAGGCATCCCAGCCAGGGAGGAATAAGGGATCAGACCCGGAAGGAAGAATCAAAAGAGGCTGGACTGACAGCCCATGTGGCATCTACAAGTGTTACAGGACAAAGGTTAAAAACTGATCATCATAAGCGAAGAGTTTAGAAACAAAAAACTAGCTAGCTGCAATTTCTAGATTCAACAAAGAAAAGAATCTTCAAACATTTCTTAAACAGAGTGAGTTCAGATAGAGGTGGGCAGCTTGCTCCAACATCCAGGAGCTACACATGAAAAGAGTCTGGAATGAGATTTGTATCCACACAGAGTTAGAATCACCAGTTACAGTTCGACAGCAGAGTGGTTAAGAAGGAGCATAGGACCTCAGAAGTGTCTCCATATCCAGTATATACAGTAGGTGCAGACCCACGGACAACTCTGTACGCAAGCATCAAGGATTTGATCTTAATATGTTCTGCTACCGGAAGCCAGTGGTATGACCTGAAGAGAGGAGTAACATGTGCCTGCCTCTGTGGGTTGAACACCAGGCATGATGCTGCACTTTGAATCTTCTGCTGAGGCTTGGTGGCACATGCCAGTGCTCCTGCTAGCACAAGCTGCATTGGTGCAGACGTCGCAAAACCAAAGCCTGGACCAGAAGCTGTGCTGCATATTGTGCCAGATATGGCCTGATCTTGTGGATATTGTATTGAGTAAATCTGTAAGACCGAGAGACCTTTGCAGTACGGTGCAGTTAGAACAGCTCGTCATCAATCAACATTCCAAAGTTGCGTACCAACTTGGCTGTGTAAGTGATAGTGAGCCAAGCTGAACAGAGCTTACGGTGCTGAATAGATAGATTAGCTGGGATGATAAGAGGGTCCTTCTTTGCCAAGTTAAGCTGCAGATGGTGTTCCGTCATCTAGTTTGCAATATCTGTGAGACATACCGAAATTCTAACTGATCCTTTTTATGGAACAACAAGTATAGCTGTGTATCATCTGCATAACACTTATATGAAAAACCATGAGGCTGGATAATAGGACCTAACGAGAAGGTGTACAGAAAGAAGAGGAGTGGGCCCAGCACTGATCCTTGGGTTACCTCAGTGCCTACCTGGGGCACCAATGACATTTCTCCTTGTCAGGACACACAACAGAGGTAGGACTCTAACCACCTGAGGGCAGTCTCAGTGATGCCAAGATCTGAGAGGGTGGCCAGGAAGTTCAGGTGGTTGACCATGTCAAAGGCAGAGGAGTAATTTAGCAGGATGAACACAGACATGTTGATGACCCTGGCCTGCTGTAATGTGTCAACAATGGTGAGTAGAGCTGCCTTGATGGAGCAGCAACTTTACATTTATGACTGGGTCATATTAATCCTTAATTTAAATGGTGATCATGTCACACTATGTATAATTTTCAGTAAGTCTGTAGAATATACATACAAATATATATACAAATATATACAAATATATATATATTTCTTTTCAAATTGCAGACATAATTTTTCCTTGGATTGACCTTTTAGGTCAAATAAACAATATTGTGTATGTCAAGCTCAGGAAAAATGAAGTCTAGAGATTGTTAATCATAGGGGCGACATTATTTTCTCAATTTGCTGAAAACTTGAAAGATGTGACATACAAGGTTTTTCCACAGTTGGTGAGACTTGTGTGAAGGATTTCAGTTTTTATATGATTTCTATTGTAAGAGGTTGCCCTTTATGTGAAAGTTTAGATAAGGTTATGTATTATTTTATGTGTAATGCACATGATATCATTAAATAAAACAATGTATTAAAATAGATTAGTAACACATGTTGCTTATACTAAAAAGATGTAGCTCACTTAATTTTACTTTTTGGGATATCTTATAGATATATTAGTTCATAAGTAAAAACATAGTGTCACACACATCCGTATGGGAGGCAGGTAGAAGGACCAAAAGAAGGCAATTCCACACCAGGCCAGGGGGGTGGCTAGGTGCAGTAAACCTTTCCAGACCAGACAATTCTGCCTGATTCCGATGACATCACTTCTGGTACCTGGCCTGAGGAGGTCACTTCCGGTTCCGAGCCCGTAGATGTCACTTCCGGTTCCATTTCCAAGGACGTCACTTCCTGGTTTCGGCCCCGAGGATGTCACTTCAAGTGTGGTGCCTCGATGACGTCACTTTCGCCGACCTGGTTTAAAAGCAGATCAATCTCCACCTGTATTCAGTTCTGTCTTGAACTCAATTCTGTGCACAACTCTGCCAGGTATTAAGTATACGGGTGACTGCCCCAAACCTTTTTTCATGTGTCAAGGCTATTTATTTCACAATAGTAAAGAACAAAAGAGCATAAGAGAAGTTTAGATAAGAGCTGACCATAACTACTGAACCCAACATAGTTCATCAGTCTCTATTTAACTCCATTTGAACAAAAAGAGGCTGGCACAGCTGAAAAAGGCCACAAGCAATCTTATGTGCCATGTCATCAAAAATTAATAGCCTTACAGTCAAATAAAATGCACACTCTAGCTTCCAAGTTATCACTTTTTTTAAATAGATCATTATCTTGCACTGTTGGTGTAAACATGATGTGACATGTCTAAGCTATTTTTATTTGAGAGAGCTGATGGGTTCATTGCGTTGACTGGTTGAATGCAGGAATCAGATGTAAAGTAGGTCAAATGCAAATGTAACAGTCGGGGAAAGAAGATTGGGAGTAAGAAAAAAAAAATGAAATCTGTCTTTGGTTCACTGGTCTGAGCACTGACAACAACTCATTCTATTTCACGTCATCCAAACATGGAACCATCTTTTCATTACAATATTTTGGGGCCTCACAAGCTACAATGAAGATGGGACAAGAATCCACTTTAGATGGGACACTGCAGCATCACAGGACACACTTGTCCACATTCACTCATTAAAGGTCAAATTCTAATCACCAATTCATGCAAAATGCGTGTCTTAAAATCTATAAGGAAATCAAATTCATTCATTCATCATTCAAACAATTTGAACTCTACAAGATGTCCCATGCAAACCACTTTACTTACACTGACCTAATTGTGGGGCATCTTATAGTTCATGACTGAGATAAACCAGGGTGATAGAGAGAAAGAGACACAGAAATATAATAGACCATACAAAAGTAACAGTTCTTTATTAACAAAAAGTCTGAACAAATTGAATGTAATCTATTAGTCACTGTAACCATGATAAGGACATTAACAATTAAAAAATAAGAAAAAATCTAGAAGAAGAAACAACATTAACTCGATTCCATTTTCTTCTTCCATCAACAGGTTGTTCAATATGAAATTACCAAAAAAAAAGCTATACACACAAATAAATAAGCTAACAACAAGCTCACCAGCAAGTACCATGCACTATCATCTCTCCTAGGAGTTGTTCAGAAGGATTTTAAGGCCTCAACCATCAACAACAGAGACGGGGCAAGAAGACACCCTCTAGTATCTATTATCCCATTTTATACAACCATCAGATTTTGCCCTCTAATCCCCACTGATCCCTATCTTGCCCCTTTCTATGACACTGGGCACCTTCACACAAGTTATGCTATGTGCTTCAATCAGGAAGGAACTGATACAAGTTTGTGAAACATCTGACATTCCACCCCTTCTCTGGTAAGCATACCTAATATTTGTTTGTGGACCCTCTAACACAACAGAGTGGTTTCACTAATCTTCTCATTTTACTTCGCAGCATCGTAAGTAACGTCAGGATGACTTCTGGTGCCCAGGGGTGTGTATTGGCCACGTAGTGTCACTGACCCCCACGTGCCTTAAACAGCCAGACCCGTGCAGTAATACAGCAGTTTCTCTTACAGGAGCATGTAGCTGCACTACCTCAAAACTTTAAAAGTAAGTGCTGCATATCTCTTTAAATGAAATGGCAAGTTAGGCTATAAATAGCTACACATAAATTAAAACAATCCGACTCTGTAACACTACAGGATGAAATGAAAAAAGCAACTGAGGACGGGATGCCACTCCATCACTGGGTACTCACTCATACATTCATAATCACTGAGGCAGGGCTTATTTAAAATTTCACTAAAATTCTCATTTTAGATTTGCACCCTCCACCAACATAATCTATCGTCTATGGGGGATGAGCGAAAGTTTTAAATTTGTCAAAAATTTAGATATCTAGTTGTCAACAAATTTCGATGTTTTAGGTACCTAAAAAATCGATACAGTATCTCGATGATGTGTGTCACAGTTTCTTGAGAAAGGTCTAGAGTTAAAACAGCTGAACAGAAAAATACAAAATTTGAAACTTAAGCTTATTATGAGATGACAATGTGCTGATTAGTTTTTGAGCCAAATCGTGCAACAGAAAGAGGCACTCTAGAGGAACCCTAAAATACTGTAATTCTACAATTAATTATGAATTCTTCTCGTTGATTGCTATTGTAATGACCTATTTTATGATCAGAAACATCAGCATCAGAGCGGTAAATAATTATTATGTCATAGAATAGTTCAGGTAACTTGGTTCCTAGGGCGCAAAGTCTACTGACACTCATGTCCAAATTTTTATGATGTGGACAATTCATTTGCTCACTGTTTCATTTGTTCTTTTTCAAATAAAGGGTCACCAGTGACTGAATTCTACCTTGACTGCATTAGATACAAGTTAAAATCCAATCCTGAAAGATTACCAGCTCATCACAGGGCTCCTACACTGTATTTACACATGAACATTCACACAGGGACAATTAACAGTCACAGATATCTTTAACTTGCATGTGTCTGGGATTTGAGAAAATTGGGCAAGCTACACAAAGAGTGATTAGACCAGTTCTATGGACCTACGTGCCTGGAGTTCAGACCACCATGCAACACCCTCACTTTGTTTTTGAAAGGAAGTATAAATGAAGCTACAAGAACTATTACACTTCTATATGATGCCTTGAATCTAAAATAAATGTGCAGGGTAAGAATAAGTAGAATTTGCTTTTCACAACCAATTTTTAAAAGATAACTGGTGGATAGATTGTAAAAAATCATCAAAGTTTGACAAATGCTGTCCAGGTCATTAAACTTAGTAATGGAGACTAATACATCTTTTTTACTTTTGCATTAAAGTCTATTCAGATGATAATCTTCACTCGGCAAATGTAACGCACCGCATGCACATAACAAATATGTCATTAAGACATGAGCCAGCTCGTCAAAAGGTCGGCTCCTTTTCAGTGACTGTATGAGTTATGAACAACAGGATTAATTGGTACCTGTCTGCAGTTGGGAAATGTTAAAATGCAACTCTTTATCAGTGAACACTTCCAATTAAGTCATTCCAAAATGGCATATGTGGAAATGATCCACTTTTTTTTCATAACTTGTCTGCCGCTGTCACCCCGGCAAGCTTGTGGAAAGAAACAGAATATATTAAGGGGAAAGAATCACAGAAGAAAGTGAATGCATAAGCCAGTGTTATATCTAACATTATTTTTTTGTGCGTCATTGAATTTTGAGATAAAGAAAAGGATAAAGAACATTCTCTCATCATGGAGTGTTTTCAGATGTGGACAGTAACAGAAGATAGAAAAAATGAACAAAAGTCATATCTTAGCTAATAAAGATTGAAGAAGCTTGTATAAAGAGGAGATAGCAAAATTATATTTGGACTTTTTCAATTAATGTTATAGTGTGTGTCAATAGGTAATGTTGGGACCCGTGTCTATTAATATCTCAGGCTAGGAGTGGAATTCTGTTCTTAATACAGTAAACATTCTTAATCAATCTGTGCAAAAAAACCTCAGCCGTTCATCTTAAAAACTGTATGTCTTACACATCACTCCAAATTAAAATCTTTCAAATATAAGGTCTATCTATTAAAAAACGAGACTACCAGAATAACTCACTTTTATTTATAGAGCAATTTTAATGCTTGTCCCCTTCAATATACACACCATTCGCAATTACGTACCAATGCAGTCTTGGTTTCCACTGGTCGAAAGTGCGGAGCAGATCAGTTTCTGTCAGCTGTTCCTTCTGCTGATGACACACAGCTGTGTTTATCAATAGCACCTGATGACCCCGATTCTCTTGATTCACTAACACAATGTCTGACTTGCATCTCAGAATGGATGAATAGTAACTTTCTCAAGCTAAATAAAGAGAAAACTGAAATCTTAGTGATCTTAATGGCAATAACGGATACAATGAGGCTATTAGAAATAAACTGGATACATTAGGATTAAAAGTCAAAACAGAGGTAAAAAGCTTAGGGGGTAATTGTTGACTGTAATCTGAATTTTAAATCACATATTAATCAGATCACTAGGACAGCATTTTTTCACTTAAGAAACATAAGTAAAGTTAGACCTCTTATATCACTTAAAGATGCTGAGAAATTAGTTCACGCGTTTGTTTTCAGTCGACTAGATTACTGTAACGCACTCCTCTCAGGAATACCCAAAAAAGACATAAATCGTTTGCAACAAGTGCAGAATGCAGCTGCTAGAATCCTAACCAGGAAAAGAAAATCTGAACACATTTCTCCAGTTTTGATGTCACTACACTGGTTACCTGTGTCATTCAAGATTGACTTTAAAATTCTACTTATGGTTTATAAAGCCTTAAATAATCTCGCCCCATCTTATATATCGGAATGTCTGACACCTTATATTCCAAATCGTAACCTCAGATCCTCAAATGAGTGTCTCCTTAGAATTCCAAGAACAAAACCTAAAAGAAGTGGTGAAGCGGCCTTCTGCTGTTATGCACCTAAAGTCTGGAATAGCCTGCCAATAGGAATTCGCAAGGCTGATACAGTGGAGCAGTTTAAAACACTGCTGAAAACACATTACTTTAACATGGCCTTCTCATAACTTCACTGTAATTTAATCCTGATACTCTGTATATCCAACTCATTATAATAACTATTCATGGTGGCTCTAAAATCTGTACTAACCCCTACTCTCTCTTCTGTTTCTTTTTCTGGTGTCCTAATCAAAGAACCATGATGTTCCAACAGTGATGGATTAAAAGTCAGAAGTCTGCATGACCATCATCATCAAGTCCGTCCGTGAGAACCCTAACTACAAAGAGGACTGTTTCATTTATGTTAGGTAGAATGCCCAGAGGGGACTGGGCAGTCTCGTGGCCTGGAACCCCTGCAGATTTTATTTTATTCTCCAGCCGTCTGGAGTTTTTTTTTTATTTTTTTTTTCTGTCCACCCTGGCTATCGGACCATACTCTTTTTCTATGTTAACTAATGCTTTCCTATTTTAATTTCTTATTTTGTCTTTTATTTTTCTTCATTATGTAAAGCACATTGAGCTACTTTTTTGTATGAAAATGTGCTATATAAATAAATGTTGTTGTTGTTCTTCTTCTTTACTGCATCCATTGACTCAAAACATGTTCCTTTAAGCACTGATTTCGATTTAGAAAAAACACACGCACATGAGACATGCAGTCTTCCCCGTAAGCCTCAGTAAGCATTTGAAAAGATTCTGTTGGTATTTTGTTCAATTTTACTAAAAATTTCAATGCGACACGTTGCTCAACTTTTAAACTTAGCATGATTCCGGCACACAAGGGGGAACAAAACTGCATTAAAGTGTGACTGACAATCAACTAAATGGCAGAGAGTGTTGTCGTGCAGGTTTGGACAGGTTTAAACCTGCATGGCAAGTGCTCATAATCAGTTCTCACTGCTTTGTTTAACAGATAGAAACACAGTCTCGTTATTTAATAGACAGACCTCATATATCAGGTACTAAGCCCTAATTGTGAACAATGCCATGTACTATAGCTCTGGCTTTATTAGGTCATATGTTTTGAGCTGTCCTAAATTAAGACTAGAGATAAGAGATTTGGCAGACGAGAGGAGACCATTCTATCCAATAAGTTCATTTGTTTAGCTAATCTGCCACAATATCTGATCCAAATTCTTCTTAAAGTTATCAAGGTTTCTGCATCAACTACCTGTCTAGGTAGATGGTTCCAGATTCTCACGGATCTTTGCATAAAGAACTGCTTCCTAGTGTCAGTCCTAAATGCAATTGTCCTTAATTTCTACAGGTGTCCTCGAATATGCAAATCACCATTTATTTGAAAGAATTTGGCTAGCTCTACTTTATTAGTACCTTTGAGAATTTTAAAAAGCCTGGATCAGGTCCCCATGCTGTCTCCTCTGCTTGAGACTAAACAGGTTAAATTCTCAGAGTCTGTTATAGCAGGACATGTCTTAAGTCCTGGGATGCACCTGGTGGGTCTCCTATGCACAGCTTCAAGTGCTGCTATGTCTTTTTTTGTAGCACGGTGGCCAGAATTGCACACAATACTCCAGATGTGATCTCCCTAGTGCAGTGATTCTTAACCTTTGAGTTACGGACTGCTTTAAGAATCTGATGAAAGCTATGGAACCCCTTCCCCAGAAATATTCACATTAACATAACATGGCATGCAATGAATATAATGTACTTGATTGATCGAGATTTGATTGTCTCATACATATATGACATACACAAAGTATTATTAAACTTTAAAGTAAACAAGTAATGGCCGCTCATAATTATGAAATACAATCCTCTTGTGCAAATGAAAACAGATCTACTACTACTACGTTTTCCACTACCATTACTACTACTATTACTACAACATCTATTCTGTCGTTATCTACTTTATTTCAATGAGAAGGTTGTTCTTCTTTGCCTTGAATAAAAATATGAAACTGTGAAGTGGTCTTTGACAAAGTGACACTCATATCATCTTTTGACATCCAATCTATTTTGACTTTTCGTTTTGATAGAAACAAGTTCTGAAAACCCTAATTCACAAAGGTATGTAGTAGCAAAGGGAATCACAGCATTCATAGCTCACTTCAACAGACGAGGGTAGGCTTGTGTCAGTGCACACCAGAATTCTCCAAGATTCGATTATTTTTCATGCGCAACATTTTTCTCGTCATTATTTTTCTTGGGCGTTATTTTTTTCACAAGTATGTAACTCACGCATTGAGTTCAATACTTGCGAGAAAAATCACTTGAGAAAGTTCACGTGAGAAAAATCAACAGTATGGGACTGTATAGTGAATGTAAATGTTAATTTTTATCTGACCCTCATGGACCCCCTAGGGTCCCACGGACCTCAGGTTAAGAACCCCTGCCGTAGTGCATTATATAGTCTAAGCATCATGTCCCTTGATTTATATTCAACAGTTTTTACAATTTAACATAACATTTTACTTTCCGTTTAATTTGCTTCTGTACATTGCTTAGTTGATGAGAACTTTGTATCAATGTAAACTCACATATCCTTGTCAGCGGTCACTTCCTGTAGGTCAGTGTCGCCCAGCTTTTGTTAATAATTGACGTTCCTTTTGCCCACAAGTACTACTTGGCACTGTTCTATGTTAAACTGCATTGAGGACTCCGTTCTCCTCTTATCTGTACTCTTTGTCTCGTACTGGTAAATAACTTGAAAACTAGTTTTGTACGTTAACTCTGATGCTTACAGCTTCTAATTTCAAAATTAATCTTCAGTGTGGGACTCTTTCAAAGGCTTTTTGAAATTCTAATTGAATTATGTTGCATTCTCTGCTTCTGTCAACTATTACAGAAGCCTGCTCAAAAGAAAAAAATATAAGAGATTAGATTGAATAGACATTTCTTTCGTAAACCCATTCTAGCTTTTATTTAATATGCTATTTTCATACAGATACCGTTAAGATTCTGGCACCAAAATAGCAAAAGCAGATGAGGCTTTTAAAATAACCACAAAAACAAGCCAGAATCCTGACTGGCCTACCAAAACAGTTCTCATCCCAAGGCAAGTCTGACCTCCAAGCAAATGGTTGGTGAGCTTCAGGTCTGTCTAGGCCTCAAAATGAAGATCAGGATTTTAAAGCCCACAAATCAAGAAATGTCCCAAAATATACCAAACGCCCTATAAAAGGGAAGGGGGACCATAAACACCCAGATTGTAGATGAAAGGCCAAACAAAGAATCTTTATCAATTAGTTTGTTAATACAAAATAAGACAGAATTGTAAAAAGAAGCAAAATGGAAAAAAAAAAAACAAGTCTAAAACAGAATCCAGAAATCAGGATCCTTAATCAGAAGCAATAATGTCGGCAAAACCATAAATATCCAAACAAAATAGCAATATACACACAATCACCTTAAATGCACTTAATAAACCACAAGGAAATCGCATCCCAGGCTTCTTTATATAGGCTGGTGTGGCCCCAATCAGTGATGTAAGGGCGGGGGGTTCCACCCACAAAACACAAGTAACATTGTAATACATAAGTATACAGACAGAAACTAAATAATAAATAAAGAGAACAGAAAATACATAATTAGACAAATAATAAAGTTACAGAACAATATTAGCAGAAACGGCTGAACCTGATGAACAATATAGAAAAATAGAGAAAAATAAATAAAAAAGGAGGTTTGGCATAAGCTGAGGAGGAATCCTGGCTAAATCATAACAGGTATGTTGCTGATGTATTTCTTGTTATAGCTTTCTATAATTTTGCATGTTTTAAAAGTAAGACTTATTGGTCTATAAATGATCAGGATATATTTTGTCTTGCTTCTTGAATATCTTGGTCACATTTACAATTTTACAGTCATCTGACATTTCTCTCTCTGAATTGACTATATAAAAATGCTTAATAAAAGTTTATAAATGAAGGCATTTGCTTATTTATCAGATAGTGCTGGATTGCAAATTCTTCCTAATCATATAATGGCAGTGTTCAGGGTAACATCAGCTGAAATTTGATTATCTAGCAATATGTTGCTGTGACTTCATTTTTACTATATTATTAGCTTTGATTTTACTCCATTGGAAGGACTGTACTGCACCCTCTATAACTCTGTTCAAACACAATGTGTTATGTTATGTAAAACTAGAAAAAGGCCAATTTTCCTTAGGTGGAAAAGTGCAGAGTGTTTGTAGAATCTGATATGAATTTATCAATATGTTTTTTCAGAGTAAGTCTACCAGACTCAAGTCTATGTTTCTGTTTAACCTCTAATGTTTTAATTAATATAAGGAACTATAATGTAATGTCGACCTCATCAAGACGTTTACTTACCTTTGGCAGTGATATTCATGTATCTGGTGACTCTTCCTATCAAGTCAGTAGATGGATTGGGAGAGCATTTTTTATGAGGTCACTGGAAAGGAGTATGTGGCGCTCCCGATATCTATGCTAAAGGACGAAGGTTCAAGTCTTTAGAATCCTGGTGCTTCCTATCTTGCTATATGGTTACGAGACATGGACGCTATCCAGTAACCTGAGATGAAGACTGGACTTCTTCGGTATTGTGTCTCTTCGGAGAATCATTCAGTTCTGCTGGTTTGTCTTTGTGTCGAATGTGCGGTTGCTCATGGAGTCCTGAATGAGGCACATTACCTGCATTGTGAGGGAGCGTCAGTTATGGCACTAGGGCCATGTGGCACGATTCCCAGGGGGTGATTCAGCTCAGAGGATCCTAATTGTTGGGGACTTGAGTGGCTGGACCAGGCCAAGGGGTTACCCACATAACATCTGGCTGTTGCAGATATATGGTCATTTCCAGAGGGTGGGACAGGACCACATGTTTACCTGAGGGGTTGACAACCAGGATCTTGTGCTGTTTCGCCGTGTGGTGAGTGTGGCAACGTACTGTACCAATGCATGCTCACCAGCTTGACTTGACTTGATAATGTATTAGGTTTTAAGTTATAAAATAGCTCTCCGCATTGCATATGATGTGGGTTACAAGTGTTAACTGTAATTAATATACTGCATGAATTTTATTGAGCAAAAACAAATTGACAGGAATAAACGGACATAATATACAAAGTAAAATTTCCACCCTTTCCCGCCCAGCCTGAGCCAAGGGATTATTAAGAAAAGAAAAAGGCAGGGATTTAAACAGTTGAGCCACAACAGACCAGAATTCAATTGCTTTACTGGAAGCGCCATTAATCCGCACTGCAGACAACTTCAAATGTATTAAATTGTAAAAGGAGGACTGCTAGTTGTCGACAGTGACGCATTCAGACGTCTTCCAGCAGGAGGCAACAATTAGTTTAATATATTGTATAAATGAGCACAAATACAGTATAAGGGTAAGTCAATAATTATCCTCACTTTTGTGATCCTTCTGGTTTGGTTGGCTGTACAGCTTTTTCCACGCACAAGTGGAAACATGGTGTGTCGGTGGTCACAGTGGTACATTTTCATCTGGGATTAGTCAGTTTCTCTTGTTATCTTCTAGGAATAACCATGGCTGCTCTGCTCTGTGTTTGCACCAAAGAACGGCAATGAGAGGTGTCCCGTTTTTTATGGGATGAAGTTGTACCAAAGGCAAAACCCTTATTGGTTGGTCAGACTAATGGTATGCAGATAATTATTGACATATTCTCATAGAAACTTCAGAAAAAGTTTGTGGGCACCAATGGCTACTGTGCTTAATTCATGCTGCAAAGAAAATAAAAACCTTCCTCAAAGTGAAGCTGCTGGAACTCTTAGCATCCTCCCTGGCTCATCAAAAATGAGGACTTTTGTTTGTTTTTTAAGTAACGCTATCTCAATTGATCACGTCGACTAAAGACAGAAATGAAGCATCGTTAGCTTTCTGCATTCCTCTTAACATCTTCTGCAGTACATGCCTGCAGTCAGAGTCCGGGCTTAATTTTTTTTTTTTTTGCTACATTAATTATCCTTGAAGATGTCTGCACTGGTTTGCTCTCTCTTTTTATGTTGTATGTGTTTTAGATATACAATACAATGCCCAAAGGAGCCTGGGTGAGTTTTTGGTTGCGGAACCCCAGGGGTCAGTCGAAGTGTGCTGTCAGCTCAAGATGATCCCTTGCTGATCTGGTCTTACTATGTATTTACAGTAACAAGACAAATGTATGGGTTTAGCATTGTTGCAGTGCTGACTAGCAGCAGACCAAGACTAAGATAAAGTGCAGCTGCAGTGTGCTTCTTAGAGCCAGAGAAGGGGAACAAAGTGGCATAGTAACTTAGACCATCTCTTGAGCAAATTTCACCAACTTCCACACACATCAGGCAGACTGTTATGGACATGAAAAGGCACAACTATCTCATTAAAAATACAGTGTAACACCAAAACAGATATATTTAACCTGATGCAACAGAAAAAGGCAAGTGATGTATGGGAATAATTATAGACATGTCCATATGTATTTAGACAGTGACACATCCTTATATATAATTTGATACTATCCATATGTATGGTGTTCGCAGCAATACCTCGAGCAGCCACAAGAGCAGTGGCCGCGGGAAGGTTGTGTAGGAAACAAAGTCACATGACTGACGCGGAACGTAGACTTGCTAATGTGACCATACATACACAATGAGCACAACAAACGGATGAGCACCGTACAGCTACACATGCTACTAATGCTGAAAGGAATCGTGCAAATCAGACACAATGGACAGATGAAGAATATGTGCTACAGAATGCTACCAACGCTGACAGACATCGTGCCAGCCGTGCACAAGCGACTAAAGAAGCTCGAGCAGCCGCAAATGCATCACGGGTGGAATGAAATCGAACAGCCCGTGCCTTGTGGCGGCCGAAAAGGTCTATTTTAACCACAAATCAGTGCCATGATAACAAAATCATTTCAAGGACTTAACAAAACAAATAATTCTTTGCAGAGAAAGTATGGATTTCACAAACGTTGAATTTGTAGCCCGATTCGATCGGGCTCCCAGTCGCTAGTTTTTTATAATTTTGGCTCTGTACGCCACCACAATGGATTTGAAATAAAGCAATCATTATGTGATTGAAGCGTAGACTTTCAACTTTAAATTAAAGGGTTTACCAAAAATATTGTGTGCGCCATTTAAGAATTAAAGTAATTTATAGAGAGAGAGAGAAAGAGAGAGAGATAAAGAGATAGATAGATAGATACTTTATTAATCCCAAGGGGAAATTCCCATACTCCAGCAGCAGCATACTCATATAAAACAATATTAAATTAAAGAGTGATAAAAATGCAGTTAAAATTTATTTATCTGCCTAGCCCACACACCATTTCCAGGAGCTGAAAAGTATATGGACATTTGACTGATATGCTTTTCCATGGCCAGATGGGAGAAGGTCCCTAATTATTTCTATTAAACAAGTAAAAGGTCTGGAATTAGTCTGGGCCTCTCTGCTCAAGCTGCTGCCCCTGCAACCCGACCCAGAATAAGCGGAAGTGGATAGATGGATGGATGGATGGAAGGTCTGGAATTGATTTCAAGTGCGGAATTTGCATTTGGAAGTTGTTGCTGTGAACTCTCAGTATGAGGTCCAAAGAGCTGTCTATGTACAGTAAGTAAAACAGGCCATCATTAGGCCGAGAAAAAAAAAAAACCTTTAGAGAGTGTGGTAAACAAACAAGCCTTGACACAACAAAAGAGGTTTTGGGCAGCCTCCCGTATAACTGGAAGTGGCTGCAAATGCAGAAGTTGAGAAAACTGGTCTTTACGGAAAAGAGTCCAAAACAGAACTGAACAGGTTAGGAAACATGGTGGATATATAGCTGAAAAACAGGAAGAGGAGGCATCTTGGGACCGGAACTAAAAATGAGGTCACACATCTTGGGATGTGAAAATGACCGTCTTCTGGGGCGGAACGGATAGTGACGTCATGGGAGCCAGGTGGAATTTCCAGCATTTGGTCTGCGGGGGGATGAGAGAAAGGATTAGTGCACTCTGCCACCCCCTGGTCTGACCGGGAATTACCTTCTTTTGAGCCCTTTAGCTGCCTCCCATGCGCACATGTGTGACAAGAGAAACACGAGGAGTGGTCAAATCAACCTTTTGGTACATTACTAAAAAGAAGGAACATACTGGTGAAGTCAGCATCACCAGAAGGTCTGGAAAACCACAGAAGACAACTGTGCTGGATGACTGCAGAATTATTTCCTTGGTGAAAAGAAACGAGTTCACAACATTTAGCCAAACCAAGAACATTCCCCAGGTGGTTGACCTTTGTGGAAGAATAATTTTAGGGTAATATAGCATTCATCTTTAAGAAATAGTATAAAGTGTTAATAAATGTCGGAAACAAGATAAAGATCAAGTGAACAACCAAATGTACACTGAAATATGAGAATTGGTTTAGGAAAAATACTGACATGGTCAAGTAAATAAAGAATGTACCAGAAGAAAGGCTGATGTAATATACAAAATGTACTGAAGGATGACTAAGAAATGACTAAGAAATCAGCAGATGTCCTACACAACCAGAATGGACAATTATTATATGAACAGAAATGTTAAGGGTGGTGGCTCATCTCAGAAGGTGTAAGAAGAACCAGAATATACTTTGTAATACAACCGACGTTTATTTTATATAAATCATTTGGTGTAAACCAATGAACCAATCAGAGTAAAATGTATGCATTGATTGACACTGTATGTAAATTCAGCAGTTTATAAAATGAACCGCTATTCTTTGTTTTCTCTGATCATTCTGGCCCTTCTGCTGTAACAGACTGCTTCTGAAGAACGTTCCTTCTAAGGCATTTTACCAAGGAGTCATTAAAAGATACAATGAACAGCTTTTCTCACACCTGATTACTGAATTATCCTGTTAGAGGACGTTTCTTTCTTTAATAAGATGTAAAATGTTGACCACACCTATTATTACCAAAGTCTACAATCAAGAGAAGACTTCATGAAAGTAGTTTACAGCAAGGTGCAAACCACTGGTAAACCTCAAGCATAGGAAGGGCAGATTAGACTTTGTCAGAAAACATTTGTTAAAAGCCTGTCCAGTTCTGAAGCAATGCTTGGAAGAGAAGAGTATGGAGAGGAGAAGAAACGGCTCATGATTTATGATTATGTTAGTTTGTCCAAATACTTTTGAGCCCCTGAAAATATGGGGACCATGTATGAAAATATCTGTCTTTTCTAAACAGGTCATTCAATATTTTTGTTAAACCCTTGAATTAAAGCTGAAGGTCTACACTTCACTCACATCTTGATTGCTTTGTTTCACATCCATTGTGGTGGTGTACAGAGCCAAAATTATGAAACTTGTGTCACTGTCCAAATACCTATGGACCTGACTGTATATTGTGTAATATAAGGATCAACATACTGTACATTTAACCATTAATCTTCAGCCAAAAAATACAGAGTCTGTGTCCCTAATTAAGAAATCACTCGGTAGCCAGTTCGAAAAGTGTGCATTGAAAGATGCTGCCTATTTCTTTCATGCCATATTCCTTAGGAGTGTCATGGAGTTATAAAAACCAAATCAAATTTTATTTTGAATTTGTATTAAATTTGTATTTATCTGTGTGCCAGTGCTGTATTTAGTAATTAGTATAATCCATAACTGTATTGTAACAGAATTGTGCAGAACCTTCTGCAGCTTCACTTAGTGAAGAGCACTACACACATTTACTTGTAAGATAAAATTATTGTTTTTCTTTGTTTCCACTTACTCACTTGTAAATCAGCTTAAATTGTACTTTGTATTGGAAGGTGCTATATAAAAAAATGTTGCTGATCATATTTGTAATTGGACTGTTATAATCATTTATCAGTGTATGTTTGATTGTTGTGTATAAACAATAAATACAATTTCTAAAATTGTTAAGGCTTGATACAAAAAGGAGAATTTAAGACCAGCCACCCTATTTACCCTGTCCTTTAAATATGATTTACCAAGATGTTCTTCCTTTTCATCTGGGAATGCTGCAAATCAAATGCAAACCTGCTTATCTTTCATATTCTTTCAAGGGATTTCAAGTTGGGCCTGTTTCATCATCCCCATTGTTTTTTTTTTTGCCTATTCTTGTAAAGGCTTTTTTATTTCCCTTCACCCTGCTTGGTGCCAGTTCTTTGAAGCTTTTACTTGACATCTTGCATTTCATTTTGGTTAACATTTCTCACATGTGGAGTAGCCGACTACTTTCTCCCGCACTCTCAGTCTACAGAATAATTTTCTTCAATATTTCGGCACAAAGACACCTGCTAGTGCCATTTCAAAAAAGACTGAATTGTCACTGAAAGATGTGTTTTATTTAAAAAAATAAAAAAAACAAAAAACAAAAACTTACTTTTTTCAGTGTGCTCCTTCTAAATAAATGACGTTTACTTCATACTGTAGTGCAGGGGCATCCAACTCTGGTCCTGGTGGGCCCCAGTGGCAGCAGCTTTTCATTCTAACCCTTTTCCTAATCAGTGAGCAGTTTTCACTGCTAATTAACTCCTTTTCCCTTCATTTTAGTAGCCCTTTTTTAAGGATTCAGTCCTCTGAACTGATTTGATTCTTCATTAAACAGAAATGAGCTAAACTGGGACATCAAACTCCAGCCAATTTCACTCCAACCAGTCCTTTAATGAGAAGCTGATTCTTGCTGTTAATTAAAGCCGTTATTGAATATCAGGACTTATTGCTGCTCTTATTCTGCCACAGCAGACTGTTGATTTTCTGTTTTTTATAAGACCAACGTCAAGATATTTAGGTGACCTGAGCAGACCAACATGACTGAGACCTTCACCTTTCTTTATTTTCAGGTTAGCTGGCTTGTTTTGCATCTCATTTTTGATTGGCTGCTCATTAAGGAAAAAGAAACAACTAAAGCAAGGGTGTCGAACTCTGGGCCTGGTGGGCCGCAGTGGCTGCAGGTTTTCATTCTAACCCTTTTTCTAATCAGTGAGCAGTTTTCACTGCTAATTAACTCCTTTTCCCTTCATTTTAGTAGCCCTTTTTTATTGATTCAGTCCTCTGAATTGATTTGTTTCTTCATTAAATGGCGTCTAAACAGAAATGAGATGTGAAAGAAGCCAACAGATGACCAGATAAATTGGTTCGTCAGACTCCAGGCAATTTCAGTCAGTCCAACCAGTTCCTTAATGAGAAGCCGATTCTTGCTGTTAATTAAAGCCGTTATTGAATATCAGGACTTGTTGCTGCTCTCATTCTGCCACAGCAGACTGTTGATTTTCTGTTTTTTCTAAGACCACTGTCAAGTTTAAGGTTAGCTTGTCATGTGGCGGCTTGTTTTGTGTCTCATTATTGTTTGGTTGCTCATTAAGGAAAAAGAACAACTAAGTGATCTGACTCACGTCAAATAAAAACTAAGGCAAAATCAAGTTAATCAGCAGCAAAAACAGCTCACTAATTAAGAAGATGGTTAGAATGAAAACCAGCAGCCACTGCGGCCCACCAGAACTAGAGTTGGACACCCCTGCTGTAGTGTTTATTTCAGAGGAAACTTGGTGGTGCAGTGGTTTGTGTTCATGTATTACAGACATGGTACCCTAGGTTTTTAATTTTACATCCGCGCAGTGCTGCGGTGGGTTGGCACCCTGCCTAGGATTGGTTCCTGCCTTGTGCCCTGTGTTGGCTGGGATTGGCTCCAGCATACCCCCGTGACCCTGTATTTGGATTCAGCGGGTTAGAAAATGGATGGATGGATCCAGGCAGTGTTTCTGTGGAGTCTGTTGGTTCCCACCATGTCTTCATGTTCTCTGGTTACTCTTCAAACCCCCAAGGAATGTGCATGTTAAGTAAACTGGCAGATCTGAACTGGCATATGTGTGTGCGTGTGTGTGTGTGTGTCAAAGAGAGAAACAATGGGCTCTGTGATGGATGATTGACTCCTTCTTCAGGGTCAGTTTCAGTCTTGCACTGGATGCTGAGAAGATAGGCTCCATCACTGCCCTACCCTGAACTGGGTTACGAAATCTTAAAAAATGATAGACTAAGTAATTTAGAGAGGAGCAGACATCACACTCAGATTCTCCTATGCATTACTGTCCATTAACGTCAATAAGACCATAAGACACCTTGGTTCCACATTGCCACAGTTTGTGAACATGTCCAGTGAGAATGTGTTAAGTTATATGCTGCATATATAATATATCGTACAGAACTGACAAGTGCATCAGCCTGGGGATGAGTCTCCAACACTATCTGCTGACATTCCATTATTCAAATGAACAGCTTCAGAGCCAGCTGCATGGAAGCCTATAAAAAGAGCAAGCCCACCAAAGTTGAAAATGACTTCCACAGTGAGCAGTTCTTTCAAGAATAGCGAGATACCCAAAAGTGCATTGTAAAGAGCATAGAATCCATATTGCCAGTGCTACAAAGATGTCAGAGGTAGGATGTGGATAACACTGACCAACAGATTTAGCAAAAAGCAGAGTGCTGCAGAGACCTGAAATGGACTTGCTTAACTCTTCAGATGAATTTCTGGATAATTTTGAGGGTGAGCTCTGGGATCTGAAATGCCCTTTGCAGCATTGTTACAGAAAGGAAGACAGCTAAAAGACTACTACCTCTGCATCTTAACCACTGTTTCTCCATATTCTCCAAAGTATATTTGATCTGGGTGCGTGGTCACTGTAGAAGCTTCACAATCATGAAACTGTGAAAAAGGGTGACAGAGTGAGCTCCCAGGTGAGCATCGTGAAACAAAGTTGGTTGTAAAACTCAACAGGTAAAGGGTGAGGCAGATTGTACAGGCTTTCAGGAGAAGTCTATGTGAGGGAATCCATACCTGAAATGCTGTTTGCTATGTCAGTTCAGTGAAGGGCAGCCAAAGGATACATCTGCAGCTCCACACAAGCAGGTTCGTCTAGACACACTAACCTGAACTCTATGGCTGACAGGGCCTTCAGCATTAGAGTGCTCAGACATTGGAATGACCTCCCGAAATTAATCAGATTAGCTGACTCCATTCTTTTAAAAAAAAAAACAACTTAAAACTTATCTGTTCATAAAGGCTTTTACCTTAACCTAACTCTCTGCCCTTTCTTTCAGGTTACCCTTCTCTCCAGATCCTCAGAATAATTTGTGTGTGTTATAGCATAACTTATGTGATTTGTTCAGGCATTTCTTTTAGTTTTGAATTTAGTATGATACTATGGTTTATTCTTTCTTTTATTCTATTTAATGCTTTTGTATAATTTTGTATCATTTTGTTTTAAGCGCTTGAGCATGAGAAAGGTGCTATATAATCTATATATGCTATATATATTTAGGGCGGAGTGGTGGCTCTGACGCTAAGGATCTGTGCTGGTATCCCGAAGGTTGCTGGTTCGAATCCTCGTCATTGCCAAAAGAGTTCCTACTCTGCTGGGCCCTTGAGCATGACCCTTAACCTTCAATTGCTCCAGGGGCGCTGCACAATGGCTGACCCTGCACTCTGACCCCAAGGGGTATGTGAAAACGAACAAATTCCTAATACAAGAAATTGTATAAGGCAAAATAAAGAACAAAAAAAAACCAGAATGTATAATCATTAGTAATTTTTTGTATTATTATTATTATATTTACTGTATAATGGACACATCACCAAACAGAAGAGCAATG